>NW_008328097.1:317836-330353 GCF_000622305.1 Nannospalax galili
GGCTTCAACCTTATAGACAGGTACCAGAATCACACCAAAACAAGTCATTGATGTTTGATATTTTTCTGAAAATACCAAACTACTATTGTACTCTCTCTATATATAAGCTTTTTGTTTTGTTTTGTTTTCTTGGAACCATTTGAGTGTGGGTGGCAAATATCCCCATTTACTGCATAAACTTCAGGCTGTATTTCCTAAGAGGAAGAGTATTTTCTCTTGCATCTACACTGATGGAATAGTTTAAATGATAAATAACATTACATTTCTTTTTGCTGTTTTTTTTTTTTTTTTTTTTTTTTTTTTTGAGACAGGGTCTCCCTGTAGCCCCAGCTGTCCTGGAACTCACTATGTAGACCAGGCTGGCCTTGAACTCACAGAGATCCACCTGCTTCTGCCTCCCAAGTGCTGGGATTAAGGGCATGAGCCACCACGCCCGGCCAACATTACATTTCTTTACAGCCATCCTCAGTTCCATCCCAAGGTCTGGTCTAGCATATTTTAGCTGTTGTTATATTTTAGCTACTGTTTTCTAATGACACTTATTTTGCCTGCTTATTAAAGTAACATATTCAAAGCAAACAACAGTAAAGACACAAAGTTACCTTCTGAGGTTTCACTAAAAGGGCTGCAATCTCTGAGGTAACCACATTAACAATGGTAGTTATGTCATCTTTGAAGCGGTCAGAAAAGCGAGTCTTCCGAAAACTGTCACGTTTGTCCAGGTTATGCACATACTGGGCCATGCTTTTCACCTACAGAGGAACAGGGCAATGTCAACATGGGGACTGACCTGCTTTGACAATGTGCAAAGGGGGAATGACTTGAAAAAAGGCTCTTTCACAATGCACTTTCTAACACTTTATTGGTGTTGGTGATGCTCAAGCTGGCTCTGAACTACAAGATGCTTCTAACTCAGGAAGGGTTGCCATGGTGGCAGGAGGTGGGCAAAGTGTCCTCTTCTTGACCCCAAGTCAGGGTCCTCCTTTCCTGCTGCTGAGAAATCCAGGATCCTAGGTGTCCCCAGCGTTGGAGAACTCCCTTTTCCGCAACAGCCTCCATTCCAACTCTCAGAACCACAGACTGTCACAGCACATGACAAGAAATGCAAGGAAACTGTTTTTCTAAGGCTGTTTGGATGTGAACAGAAGTCTTTTCTGTCCCTGAAATCACATCAAGGAGAACAGGGGAGAAATATTCATCTTAGCAGAGAGGTGAATTTCCAGAGCAATTCTAGAGTTTACAACCAGATGAATTTCTGCTTCTAGCAATTTAAGCTATACTACGGTTTGATCAGGATTTTGTTGGCTAGCTGGAAACATAACTGCCACTAGGAGGGAGGGACGGAGGAAGGTAGGGATGGAGGGAGGGAGGGAGGGAGGGAGGGAGAGAGGTTTGAGACAGAGTTTCAGTACACAGCCAAGGTTGGCCTGGAACTTGGCTTTCTCCTACCTCAGCCTCCTGAGGGTTTGGGTCACAAGCCTGTACCACCATACTGAGATTTGGGGGGAATGTTTTGAGTTTCTTAAGCCTAACTTGTAGTCAAATCAATCAATTACTCAATTGATAACTAGTATAATACCAGCTTAATGCCTATACATTTTAAAATCCAGACCACATATATTCTTTGGATTCTTTCTGGGGCCAGGAGATCCAAGGCTTAATACACCCCTTTTGACATCATTTGAGGTTAAACCTTATACTTTTAGAAGTTTGCTAAGAGCTTTGTGGGACAGTCTGATGGGAAAGACTGTATGTGATGGTTAATATTGATAGCCTGTGAGGGATCATCTAGATTAGTTAACTGAAGTTGGGAAGATCCATCTCTGTGAGTGACACTATTCCATGAGCTGAATTCCAGACTGAACAAAAAGGAGAAAGCAAGCTGAGCATTCCTCACTCTCTGCTTCCTGACCGTGGATGCGTGACAAGCTGCCTCAAGCTCTTTGACTGCCATGGCTTCCCTGCCTTGAAGGACTATATTCTTGAACTGTGGGCTATAATAAACTGCATCAAGTTGCTTTTGTCAGGATATTTTATCACAGCAATAGGCAAAGTAACTCATACACTGGGAGTTCTCATGGCTGGGCTCCTACACGCTAAGGTGATTTTTGTGAATTTATCCAGGCTTCTCAGAGTGTGACAGTAAAATGCAATTGTTAGTCAGGCATTGCTGCATTTGAGAGGCAGAGGCAGGAGAATCACTACAAGTTTCGAGTTCTGCCTAGTTCCAGGTTAACTAGGGCTACATAGAGAGATATTGCCTTAAAAAGAAACAAGCAAGCAAGAACAACATCCCCAACTAGCTGAAAAACAAGCAAGAAAACCTCAACACCAACGAAAAGCAATTTCCTTGGAGGTGGACCCATCCACATTTGCCCTTCTGTCACAGCTGGAGAGTCTTGGAAACTGGCTTCCACTCCGAAGTACAACATGGCAATTTTCATACACTAAAAGCAGAGTTTTTTTCCTCAGAATACAAGACTGGCAATTTCTGTTAAAGCAAAGAGGAGCCAACAGAAGAGGGGAGAGTGTAAAGCTGTGTTTATGTGTTCCATGTTTTAGATGAAGCCCTGACAAGCTCTGGATAGACCAGAGAACACAAAATCCAGTGTAAGAATCATGGCTTCTCCTTACCTCAGGGTCCTGTCTGGTTCAGAACACACGGACATGTCCACATCCCAAACAGCCACACACACTTGGTGAGGCTTGAATGGGTGGTGGTGGTGAGGAACTGCATATCATCTTTGTTCAATAAAAGCATCTCTCTCTCTGCACTCCCAGCCGAGCACCAAGGAAGACAAAGCTTCTTTGTTCAGTTGACCCCAGTCCTGACTCTCTGCTGGCTAACCCACCCCAGTGCCAGGCTTTTAGAACTCGTTGCATCATCTCCTGCCTGCAGAGTTTGGCCATCCTACAACCAAATAAATAATTCTCACAATACCGTGCTTCCCAGCAATGGCCTCTTTCCAGACTGTCAGCAACCTTCCAGCTACTGTGTCCCTGGCTCTCCAGAGAAGAACACAGCAGAAATATCAGTGGATGTTCAGTCCATTTATTTGTAGGGTTTGGTAAGGTAGAAAATTCTTTCCCCCATAGTTGCCTTTGTGGCTCATTCAGCAAAGTGATATATTTCAGAAACCTCGTTGCATAGAACATCATGTCCTGAGTGAGTAAATAAGGTCACCCATTTATCTCTGGGTCTCTAAGGTCTGGATCAGTGGTTTCTAGACACACAGGAGCTCATTCATTAATAAGTGTGAAATGTACCCAAGACTAAGCACATTAGCTCTTGGGACAAAGTTACTGTTCTTTAGCACCAGAACACCAGCACCACTGAAGGTGGTAAACTGTCCAGGCTGCTGCCTAAGTCCCGGGAGACTGTTGTTTGTTTCTCTTCAAGCTTCACAAGGGAAAACTGCTTTTGGTTTTTAAATAATTTTCTGAGCATCTGTCAGGTAAGTATGTCACAATGCGTGGAGGACTTAGGGCCCTGCCTGGGTCTGAGATCAATATCCTTCCCAAGTCCTGGCTAAGCCCAGTTGCTTCCATTGCTTCAACCACAGCCCCAGAATCATTTCTTGCCCTTCTCCATCTGTGACTGGGAGGCATCTGTGCACTGCAGCACTTGGCCCTTTCTTCTTCCTCCCTTTGGCTTCCAGTTGGAGTTGGTGGACGAGGGGCTACAGCTGGGCTCACTGGTTAGAGAAGAGAAAGGTTTGGCCATTTGTCACTCATATTGCCACAGGGTGGTCCTGGCAGCAGCAATATTTTTCTAAGGCGATAGCCCCTGTCATGTGGACCCTCTTTTCTCTCTCCAGCTTTCTCTATGCCCCAGCTGCACTGTCCTTTCCCTTTGATTCTTTCCAGTAAGGACAGATAAAGGCTTCTGGCAGCTGCTGTACCCTAGGTGTCCCAACAATCCTTATTGGCTCCTGTAACTTGGCCGACACCCTGGGCAGAAGCCTTGCGTTAAATGCTTTTCAATTAACTTCTGTGAGCAATGCCACTCCATGCTGCTGAGACCCTGACAGTGGTTACAGCACTGTGTACAGCACTGCTGTCATGGTTGATCTTTATTTTGACCAGCCTCATCAAAGCGCGTAGCGCCATGGGAGCTTTCTTCCCAGCTAGGTCATCTGTGTAGTGTAAGGGACTCCTGGAGGGGGTGGGGTAGCTCTTCGCTTTAGATTTTACTTTCTCTTGGGCCCAACAAATCCCAGTAAACATATGCGTAAGATCAAAACAGTTTTCACCTTTTCAGTGGTTCCTAGCTCGTATAATTAAGGGCAATGAAGCAAAAGCCCCAGGCTGACCTGGAAAACCTTCTGTGACCCTTCCCTTAATTCCACCAGTAAACTGGGAATTATGAAGACTTTTACCTCAAGGTTGTATAAGAATTAAATGAGATAATGCTTTAAGATACTTAAAACAGGGGCTGGAGAGATAGCTCAGCAGTTAAGAGCACTGGCTGCTCTTGCAGAGGAGCCAAGTTCAGTTCCCAGCACCCACACGGCAGCTAACAACCTTCTGTAACTCCAGTTCCAGGGGATCCAACACCTTCTTTTGACCTCCACAGGCAATGCACGACATAGGTGCACTTACACACATATGGGCAATACACTCATACACATAAAAAATAAAAAGAAATAAAATATTAAAATACTTAAACAGTGTGTTGCATACATATGGTAAGATGCTTATTTTACTTTGGATATTATTATTTTCCTTTATTCAGGGATAAGAGCTGCTACAGGATTATATGAAAGACAAGGTCATTGTAGACAATGCAAATTCACCTTTAAAATGGAGCTACATGTAAGATGCCCTGGATCAAGTTGAGCAGTATGGAGTTCATGATGGCAAGGAATGAAATAATCATTACAGCACTGCACTAAAGGTGACTTCCAAATGGAGGCTTAGCCTGATGTTAGTATGTTGGGCAGAGAAGAATTTTGAAATTCAGCTTCCCAAAGAGGCAACGTAGTGAAGCAAAAGAACTTGGATTTGAGTTAGAGAAGTGAGGCTCCGCCCCACCCTTCCCTGGTTGACCTGTTGAGGGGGCTGGCAAATCCCTGCTTAGCCTTGGTGTATGCTGCTGGGATCAGGAGTCTCTCATAGGGATTTAATGAGGTTTCACGGATAGGTTCAGAGCCTATAAAGCTACTATTGGAACCCTCGCATAGCTAGGCTTGAGAACCACTGCCCCAAGGACTCAGTTTCCTATTAACAAATATAAGCAATAAATATAGTGCTTACTAGGATCTAAGAGTGATTAGGTGCAATGTGTGCATATGAACACAAATGCACAGGCAAATAATACATCTTTGAATTGGAATACTGTTTTTCTTTGGGGCTTTCTTCTATGGGAATCCACAAGATCAAATGTAGTTTTTGATTTTTGTATTAAAAATATTCATTTTTAAAATTTATGTGTATGAATGTTTTGCCTGCATGTATGTAAGTGTACCTGTGTTGTGCAGTGCCCAAGGAGACCAGAAGTTGGTGTCGGATCCCTGGGAACTGGAGTTACAGACAGTTATTAGTCACCAGGTAGGTGCTGGGAACCAAACCTGGGTCCTCAGCATGAGCAGTCAGTTCTCTTAACCACTGATCCATCTCTCTAGCCCCTGCTGTTTGCTTTTATAATATTTATTTTTATTTTATGTGTGTGTATATTTTGCCTGTATGTATGTATGTGTACATTTTTGGTGGCCTCAGAGGATGGAAGAGGGCATCAGATCCCTTGGAACTAGAATTAACAGAAGGAAACCAAACTCATGTGCTATGCAAGAATAGCGCGTGTGCTTAAATGATGAGCCACCTCTCCAGCTCCACCTTTTACTTTTGTAATCTCAATTTTGACATTGAATTTGGGATTTTTTTTTTCATCTTTTTGAAGCAGGGTCTCCCTGTAGCACCAGCTGTCCTGGAACTCACTATGTAGACCAGGCTGGCCTTGAACTCACAGAGATCTGCCTGCCTCTGACTCCCAAGTGCTGGGACTACAGGTGTGTGCCACTATGCCTGGCTGAATTTGGGATTATTTTTATGAATTATTTATAGATAGATCATGACCCATGTGAATCTTCTCTTCGGAGAAGCTTGTTGGTGGTTGATAAGGGCAAATAGAAACAGGACATACAGAGTGTGGGGTGTTTGCTTTAATACCTCCTATGCCTCAAGAAAAAAGTGAGGAGTGAGTTTTGCTGCTAACCCACCTTGTGCTGGACCACAGAACTCATACCTACCCCAATGATGCTATTAACCAAAGTCTGGTGAGCTGTAGCCACAACCTTAACCAGCTTGGCTTGTAGGCAAAAAACCTGGTGCTAAACTGGCCAAAATTCCAAAGTCCTTTAGCTATGTTTAGGACTCACAAAGCAGAGGTGATGGGGACCAGTGCATTGCATGTGTGTCTAGAAGTCATCTGGAAGACAGGTAAGTGAATGCTGCTTCCTCTACTCCTGTAGGGAGGAGGACCGTAAGAACCTCATTCATTCTAGCAAAAACCCCCATGTGGTTCTGTGGAAGTATTGAGTGCACTGGAATCATTCTCAGACTAGGGACTGCGATTTTCACACTCCAAGGGATTCAAATCTGGACTGTGTTTCTGTGGCATGAGGCTGGATTCCTTTGAACTCTGAGGCACCATGCCCTGCTTCCTCCTGATGTGTGGTTTCACATCTTCAGTTGCTTTGACCTCTTTCCTCTCTCTGTCAGATCACTCAATGTTGCTCCCCTTTTCTTCACCTTGAATCACATCAAGATAATAGGGCTTGGGAATAAATGTTATCATTTTTTTTCCTTTAAAATATTGTTTACTGCTGGGCGTGGTGGCACATGCCTTTAATCCCAGCACTCAGGAGGCAGACGCAAGAGGATCTCTGTGAGCTCAAGGCCAGCCTGGTCTACATAGTGAGTTCTAGGACAGCTGGGGCTAGACCGAAATATATATATGATAGTTTACTTAATGTCACAAAGAAATCCAGTGACTATAAAGCAACACTACCCTTACATCTCAGTCATTCCTAGCCCTCTTAATCGTTTGTTCACATATTTTGTACAGTTGGTTGTGTTTTTATACATTTGCCATTTAATATCATTTCACTCTGTATCTCCATTTAGAAACACTGAAAAAAATGCTAGGTTGAGGATATAGAGTGTTTGCCGAGCATGTGTGAAACCCTAGGTTTAATCCTCAGGACCATAATAAAACAAAAAGGGAGAGAGAGAGAGAGAGAGAGAGAGAGAGAGAGAGAGAGAGAATGTGTGTGTGTGTGTGTGTGTGGTGTAGGTATGTGTGAGTGCATGTACCTGTGCATGCTCATGTGGAGGCTACAGCAGGCTTTGAGGGTGTTCCTCTACTACTGTCCTTGAGACAGCATCTCTTACTGAATTGGAAGTTCTCAGTTTTTGCTAGGCTAGCTGGCCAGAGAACTCTCATGATCCACCTATCTCTGCCCCCCAAACCTGGGGTTACAGTCATACCTGGTTTCTTATGTGGTACTGGGGATTCAAACTCAGGCCCTCATGCTCGTAAAGCAAGTGCTCTTACCCACTGAGCCATCTCCCCAACCTCTATTCTTAATGAACTTTATGACAAAATCCTTTCATGTTCATTTTCACTGAAACAGAGACAGGTATCATTATTATTCTTATTTAATTAATTAATTTTTAAAATATTTCATTTTATTTTCTGTGTGTGAGTGTTTTGTCTGCATGTATGAATGTGCACCACTTGTGTGCCTAGTGCCTATAGAGACCAGAAGAGGGTGTTGGATTCCCTGGGAATGAAGCTACAGATGGTTATGAGCGGCTATGTAAGTGCTGGGAACGGAACTTGGGTCCTCCGTGAGAGCAGCAAGTGCGCTTAACCACTGAGCCTCTGTTACTATTTTAAAATAAAGGAATTATTATTGTAGCATTCTCTTTTCTGCTGGAGGACTGACAGCAGTTGTAGGATAAATATACAAATTTCATATTTTTTCCAATAAATATTATTATAGTTTGTTATTGTGTACATGACATCAAGTGGTGTGCAGAGGCTAAAGGCAGAATAATGAAGAGAGACTCGAAATCTAGAAATCCAGTAGGTAAGACAGAAAAGCAATGACAAGTTGTGGTAAGTGTTAGAAAGGAAATGAATGTGAGGCTTATGTGGAGACTCTACAGGACGAAGAGAACGGATGTGCAGGTGGTGACAATTAAGTTGGAGCCTGAAGAACAGAGTAGAAACTGTGTTGGAGGTGGGGAATCAAAAATTATGAAGTGGGAGAGAACCAAAGCTAACTTTTTGGCTGAAAAGGCTGCGGTAGCTTCGAAGAGTTAAATGGGAAACAATGCAACTGAATGAGGAGGCAGCACACGGCCCGAGATGCACTTATAGATCACAATAGGATCACGCAAAAGCCTTTAGCCACGCTCTAAAAACCTAGTGCTTCATTTCCAGTTCCCTAAGAATCCTTGAAGAGCTTTAAAGAAGAGACTGATTCAATCTGCAATATTCACTGCCCTGGGCAGGATGGATGATGAGCTGAGGAAAAAAATGGATACAGAAAGGAGAAAAAGGAAGATTCTAGAAGAGGCACATGAGAAATGATGGTGGTTTGGCAGGACAGGGCCAAGATGAGATGCAAAGATTGAAGGTAGGCAGTCAAGGTGGAGTCAATAAAGTTTGTGGGAAGATGGGTGGTGAGGGAGGGTTGAATTTCAAGGAACAATCCCAGGTTTTCAGCGAGTTCCCGACAGGGAGACTCCACTGTCTTTCCGTTATGTGCTCTGTCCTACTGAGCACAGATACAAATGTAAGACTCTCACCAGAAGTTCGGAGAAGAACCAGGCGTACTTGAAGACCGTTTCTCTCACCATTCCAGTGCTGACCACCATCTGCAGGGCAAGCTCCTCATGAAAATGCTACAACAGACAATCAAAACCAGGTTGTGATGGCAAAGTCAGTAAAACCTTTTTCCTTTTCTTTTTTTTAATCTCACTAATTTTATATTAGAAAATAATACAAATTGGCTAAAATAATTTGGAATGGACAAAAGGAGGTAGAAATATGCCTGCTTTACTTCTCTGTTTGGCTCATATACAGAATCAACAATTGAGTCCTGCTCTACTAGATTCATAACTTGGGCACCCACAGCCTTCTCAAATCTTTCTGTATTTCTTGAAAACTTACTTTATTATAGTCTTCTTGTTTATGATTATTCATGGGCTGGTTCTACAATTTTGTACTTAAAATTTTTTTTAATGGAATTTTGTCTATTTCATACATAAAATCATCTTTATATTGCCTTCCCCTTTGGCACCTTCCCATAGGCCCCCACTGGAGTTCATACATTCTTTCATTTGTGTTAAAGCCTGTTATGTAAAGTTAGTGTCCCAAAGTGCAAGTTCATCCACTGGGGTTTAGTCAACCTATCCAGAGTCTCTCTCTTTAAGAAGATCAGCTCTTCCTCACTCAGTAGTAATCAGCTGCTAATAATTCTTCAACTAAGATTGGGGCCTGCTGTTCATTTCCACAGTTCTGCGATGGGGTTTTATATGCTTGGGTTTGTTTGGTGCATGCTGACACCATTGCTGTAGGTTCATATGAGCAGGGTCCCAGGATCCTGTAAGACTCTGTTTCCATATGGTCATGCACCTCCTCCCTGACTCTTACAATCTTCCCACCCCTTCTTCCACAATGGTCCCTGAGCCCTGGGTGGGTGAAGTTTAATATAGGAGTCCTGTCCAAAGACCCACACTCTGCAGACTCCTATTCTCTATGCTTTGGCCATTTGTGCCCTTTTGTGTTCATGGCCCTCTGTTGCATGAGGGAGCTTCATAAATGAGAGTTGAGATGGTTAATCTTAATCATCAACTTGATGAAATCTAGAATCACCTGGGAAACAGGCCTCTGGGCATGCCTGTGAGGGATTATCTTTTTTAGGTTAACTAAGGTAAGACCTAACCTCTGTGGGCAGCAACATACCATGGGTTGGGATTTTGGAATGTTATACACTCCAAAGGAGAAACAGAGTCATACCAGAAGTGATACGATTTTCAGACACATGGCACTCCCTTCCTAGATCTGGGAATCTTTCAGGCACAGGCCTACTTGCTAACTTTGGTGTCTACTTCAATGGGTGATGACTGGGATATGTGCGTGTAAATTAAAGGATCCATATTTTGCACATAGTAAGAACTTACATTTGTCTAGGGATATGATTTCTCTAAGATCTATGATCTGTCCAGTTTTGTGTATTTGGCTAGGTTTACAGTACCAGACATGAGTTTCCTACCATTGACTGTGCTTTAAGTCCAATTACGGAGCTGTTGATTACCCCCAAGATAAAAGTGCCACTACTTCACGAATGTTGTTTGCTGTGCTGGTCACTGATGTGGTTTTTAGGCCTTGAAGTGAGGATTGGACCATCAATTGATGTTCTACCAGCTTTCATAGTGCTTTCCAAAGTTATGAGAGCTACTCTTCAGGAGAGGTGGCTTCCAGGTCAGTTTCAGCTCCATTGGTCTAAATCCTGTGTCCAAAGTATGTACTATCTTCAGAAATAGGGTCCTACCATCAAGTTCTGGGAGCCAATCAAGGACTGTGGCAATAGCCTGTGTAATTTTAGGAGTCTCTTGGACTATCCTGGCCAACAACTCAAAGGAAGGTTTCTCCTGTCTGGCACTGTTTCTTGTTATGTGGTCTTCAGCTATATTCACAGACTCACATAGGGATATTGCATGTGCAATTTTTCAGTAGGTTTTTGGACTAATAGCATTCCCTCTGGTTTTTTATACTAGCTAGGCACTGTTTATGTCTCCTCTCTCCCTCCCCACCCTTCCCATTTAAAGTGTCCCCATTTTCCCCATTTCCCCCCCGATAATTTTTGCATGCTATGGTCCCACCTCTTTGAAGTCCCTTCTTCCCCTTTATTCCCACAGTTCTTCGTATAGCCCTCCTCCTCCCCTTCCCCTTTACCCCTGTTTTACACACTTCTCCCTTAGTAACGCCTGTCTCCTACTATTCTTCTAATAGTTGGTTAGTTTCTGAAGCATGTATCCTTGATGTCCTAGGCCATATGTGGTAGGTGGCAGGCAGTCAGTGCTGAAATAACCTGAGGCTGGAAGACTTTTAGGTGAGCAAGAGAAAGCTGGTGTCACACTGCGGCCTCAGCCTGGGAGTAAAATTTGTGTTCTCTGGGGAAGCACTGGCAACTGGTGATGTCTGTTAGAGAATGACTTTTGAGATCCCGCAGGCCACACAGTAGATTTCCCACTTTGCCTTTAGTTTGCTCATGCATAAATGTGCATCAGAATCCCCTGGATGCTTGAAACAGATACCTGCTTATCACCCTTAAGAGATTCTGATTCAGAAGGTCTGGGGCAGGCTCTGAGAATTTGCCTTTCTATCAAATTCCTGGGGAGGGTGTGTGTGTGTGTGTGTGTGTGTGTGTGTGTGTGTGTAGTTGCTTATGCTGTAGGTCCAGGGACAACTCTGAGCACCACTGATTCAATGATATTCAAATGCCTTTCAGGTTGGGCCATTTTTCTTTGCATAATCCCACTATGGTTTCATGTGGTGGATGGATTTACTAGTGGGTACTCTGCATTAAAAAATCTAGTGATATTACTTTGAATGCAAAACTTCCAAAACAAAACCAAAAACACTTCTAAAGTCCTGTGTTTGAGAGCTAGATGCTTAGAGAATTACTCAGTCCTATTTGATGCCTTTGCCCTTCAAATCTCTGCTCTATAGCAAACATAGGAGACAATGAATTTCACCTTTTCCATCTTTCCTAGTCATCAACCTAGCTGGGCACTTGGTGGTTCTCTGTTACCGGTTTCAATGGGGAAGAAGATAAAGACTCAAAGTAAATTTATTAACTCATCTTAGATTGTCTGCTAATGTCCTGGTGTCACAAATGGAGAGTCCTACATCTTGGGAACACCCTCAGTTCTGGGCAAATCAGGACACTGCCACACCAACTAAAGGCAAAAGCAATGTCTGGGAACTCTTTGAGGGTCTCATTCCTCTTACACATGCATACAAAACCTAGATTAAATACAGATAGACTCTTTTGTTGTTGCTTAGTGGCTAAGAGTTAAAACTATTTTAATACTCAAATATCACATCATTATGAGGAAGTTAAGTTTCAAGGTCAATCTAAGGAAAACTAATTATAACAGTGATTGCTCTTGACAAACCTTCAAATTACCCACATGTAACCAAATTTACTAGTTCTTATGGACATTTAAACTTGAGGGCTACTTATCTAAGTGAAAAGGAGAAGAATGGAAAATCTCTGAGCAGGTATCAGGGTGTTCCAACCATTTCTCTCCCCAGTCAGTTCAGCTGATCCTCTGGTTTCACTCATTCTGTCCCATAGGTTAACCCTTAGTACTCTGAATACATATGAGCATATTCATTTGCTGTCATGAGTCTAAAGTGAGGCTGCACCATCTGGAAGAGGGTAGGGTTGAGTTTTAACCCTGCAGATGGCCAACTGTGCACATGATATAACATGCT
>NW_008328097.1:331174-341000 GCF_000622305.1 Nannospalax galili
GTGAACTTAAGTCTAATGTCTTAATTCATTTGGTTCCGCAGGAAAATTTTAATCAAACATTGGTTTGACACTAGAACCTTAGAAGGGGATAAACATTGCTTAATACCTACAGGAAAGGAATTCTTACAACAGATGGAAAATTTGTTAATGTAATTATGTCTCATAATTATTAAAAAAAAGAGAATGTAAAAGATATTAAAAGGAATTTTTTTATTGGGGCTGGAGAGATGGCTCAGTGGTTAAGAGCACTGACTGTTCTTGCAGAGGAACTGGGTTCGATCCCCAGCACCCACATGGCAGCTATGGACCATCCTTAACTCCAGTTCCAGGGGAATCCGAAGCCCTCTTCTGACCTCCATGGCATTGCACGACACAGGTGCACTCACATACATGCAGGCAATACACTCATACACATAAAATTTAAAAAATAATAAATAAAATATTTTTAAAAAAGATTATTAAAAGGATATGGGAATGGAGATATTTTCCAAAATAGAAAAAATAAGAAAGCCTAAGCAAGTGATGAATCTTAAAATTTCTAAGGTCATAGTTTAGTTAACTAGGTTAAGGAACAAAATATATGTCTAGTTAAGGTTTATCTGAGAACATTTGGGTTTTGCCCAAGCTTTATATACATAGCACATGGTATTTAAAAGTACCAGATTGGTATAACTAACCTTCTTGGATAACAGCTGTACTTTGAAGCCTATACTAATCTGGTTAGAAGGACTTAAAGGTCAGTTTTTGCTTCTTGCCCTCCAAGGTTGACTAAGTTCCAGCGGACTATGGAGCACCTCTCAAAATGTCCTGTAACTGTTATGAGTCACCTGTCCTGTTGATCAGGGAGGCCATGGAGACCCTACCTGATGGACTTGAACCAGTGTCCAGACTACAAAGAGGAGGGCCAACACAGAGGAAACATTTCCTCCATGCTTCCAAGTGAAGCCAGCCATGGTCAAGCAGGACCTTTGACTGATCTTCATATAGACAGAACTGGTAAAAGGAGCCAGGTGCTCCTCCCAAGCCCATGTGACCCCTGAGGAACAGATCATCAAATGGCCTTATGAGTAAAAATTAATTAGTTTATCTGGGCCAACTGTATGGTCTTAAGCACCCAAAAGGAAAGTATAACCAAAGATTAAAGTGATCAGTATGTTTCTTTAAGAGTTCAAGGGATTACACTTCCCAGACATTAGACTTAAGTCCACATAAAATATTATTTAGGGAAAATTATTTCTCATTGGTGTTTTTGTTTCTAATCACAAAGTGCTGCTCAGATGTAAGACTTCAAATTTTGGTCTGCAATATTGTAGTGCCCACCTGTAGCTAAGGGAGACAACCCACTATTGTTCTAAAATGATAGCTAAATTTGTTTTCTCCCCCTATTAGAAGCCTTTTTGAGGAAACTGACACTGATTCTAGCCACTCCAACAGCTATCAAAGCCTGAAAACAAACCTGAGTCCATACTCTCGAGTCCAGCCTTGGCAGACAAAAGAGAGATGAAGAGGATCCCAATGGAGGGATGCTTTTGGAAGCTCTCGTCAAGAAATTCCAATGAACTCTGATATGAACATTGAAATTTGCCCTGTTTTGACTGTTTTCTGGTTCCCTGTCTAGAACTTGTAATGCTAACTACTCTTGCCTTTACTTCTCCTTCACATCTCCTAGGCACCAGTCAAGGACTTTCTTTTCTACCAACAGTGAAGAGTTATGCAATTTGGGAGTCTTTTAGATAGACCCACTGAAGGGGGCCCCAGTTGCCTCAACCCTGTGTCCCTGTTCAGCATGGAAGAAGCCAGAGTGGTCTGCGTCCCGATTCTTTATCGGCAATTTGGGTAATCTCTTCAGGGGATGGTGTGATAAGAACAGGAGGTAGGAATTGGCTGTGTAGTTAGGGTAAAAAGACCCCAAAGAAAAGTAGCCAGTTTGTTGGCTAAAAATCAAAATGTCCTTGGGCCTCTTAGCAACATACTCTGTTCCAAAGGCCAAAAATGTTGAAAGTATTTGGGAACTCTTATCTAATCCCTAAAAGATTTTAGGGTTACCTCTCCAGAGGGGGGGGATGTTAAGAGTAGCAAAAAGCTCCATTAAAAAAAAAAAGAGTACAGAGTTCCAAAACAACAGGAAATTGTTCAGGAAAAAGTGATGGGGAGATATGAGGGGTGTTGAGGGGGGGAGTGGGCATGGATTTGATCAAAACGCCTTATATGCATGTGTGAAATTCCAATAGGAAATTGTTCAGGAAAAAGTGATGGGGAGATACGAGGGGTGTTGGGGGGGGGAGTGGGCATGGATTGATTTGATCAAAATGCCTTATATGCATGTGTGAAATTCTCAAGTAAGAAAAAAACAAAACCCACTAGAACTTAAGTAGTTCTCGTTCTTGGGTGCCGAAGCAGAGGAGAAAACCTGGCAGACAGTTAGCTTCATGGCTTTTGTCCTGCTTGACCAAATCCATTGTGACTGATTGCAGCTTTTTATTGGTTCTGGGAATTCTACACTTTGTATGGCTCTGAACTCATAGGTAAGGATGACTGTAGGGAATCATGAGGAATCATCCAGATTGCTTTGAATTGCACTTGATCTTAGCCAAGAAGCTGTAATCATATAGTACTGAAATAATACCTAATTATTGCCACCTACATTTGTCAAGAATGAACTGTCTCCAGCTTACCTCCTCCCCAACCCCCCACCCCCAAAAAAGAGGCTAATGCAGTGCTGCTTCTCAAAGTTTGACAGCTGGATCAGCACTGGGAATTTGTTAGAAATGCAAGTTCTTGGGCCCCAGCTCAGATGTATTGAGCTAGAAACAATGGAAGTAGGGACCATAAAACCATTTACGGACTTTTTCAGGAAATTCTGATGGATGGTTAAGTTGGAGAACCACTGTGTTAGTGGACAATTAAAGAGGTTGAAAATGGGTAATGAGACAAGACTGCGTGTGTGTGTGTGTGTGTGTGTGTGTGTGTGTGTGCGTGCTCGCGTGCGCTCAGTGTATGTATGTGCGTTAGCTGGATAGGAAACAAGGCAGAGAGCACTTAGTGTCCATTTTCAGTCACAGTGCAAGGACACTTGCCCGGGATTATCCTCAAACCATCCTGCTTTGTACCTTTTTGTTGGCTGGCCTGGGGGCTGCAGTTGAACCTGGAGCATCATTATTGCCAGAGCAATAGTAAGACATCCGGCTGCAGTTGCGATCAGCAACCTGAAACACAGAAACCATGACCCAACCGTCAACTGATCGTGACACCGGAAAAGTGAGGCAGGCACCTGGAAATCACAGTCTCAGAGTTTACTTTTATTGTATTTTACATTATTTTACATCTTTTTTTTTTTTTTTTTTTTTTTTTTTTTTGGAAGGGGGTCCCCTTTGCCCCCAAGACACTATGTAGACCAGGCTGGCCTTGAACTCACAGAGATCTGCCAGCTTCTGCCTCCCAAGTGTTGGGATTAAAGGCGTGTGCCACCATGCCTGGCTGTATTTGATATCTTTTTAATGTAACAGAAGTAGAATAACAGCTACAATAGAAAACAAAATAAAGAAAGTAAATTTATACTTAATCCCATTTGTTCCTGATAGTCAACATTAATAGTTTGGTGTGTAGCAATACAGAGTAAAAATCCAGTTAAGAAACAGTTACCAACTTGAGGAGGGTGGTGGTGAGAGCCACACATTGACTGCTGGGATGTCCAGGGAATAAACCAGGGGTGCTCTGGGAGCAGCTATCTGTCCTGTGAGGTGAGCACTAGTTTCAGTGGCAAAGCAGGAGGGTGGAACCTGGCTTAAGGCAAAGACACATTTCTAGATAATGTACAGGAAGATGAGAGGGGGTGGGGTGGGGAGGACAGGCACTTGCAGAGAGGAGGGGTAGAGTCCGACGAGGGGCAGGGTGTACAAATCAGATTCAAAAAGCACAACCAACATGGGACACACCACTGAGATGTGCAGTCCAGACAGGAATCTAGAGGTCTGCAGCACACAGAAGTGCCAGGAAAATCCTCTTTTCTCAGAGTCTGACAGAAGCAGTGCCAAGAAGCCCTTTCCAAAACACCCTGCTGAGTCAGTGACTATGAGCCCTTATAGGCCCTCCCTGCGTGGCCCTGGGAAATTGGGAAAGTGTCAGGAGACTATTCTCTGAGTCCTACATTCAGAATACCTCCAGCTAGAGAGGAAAAAACTCTGAGTAAGAACTTTGCTGTGTTTTTCATGGTGGTAATCTTGTCTGAGCCAAAAACTGGAGTGAGACTCACCAGCTCCCCAGAAGATGGACAAATAATGGCAAATGCTTCAATGTACTGAAGTGCCTCCTGAGTGCCAGGACTGTTTTCAGGTGTATGATTATTAGGGTATGCATGCCAGTAGAAAGCTGTTGACAGTCTCTCCCAGTACCTGCAGACTGAAAGACCTCTAGTTATAATGCCAACTGTCTGGCCCACAAACCATACTGTCTACCTATGGGACAAATGACACAAAGATCAACAAAGGGAGTATAATACACAGAGGTCCTGCTTCCATCTGAAGACCACAATCCAAAAAATCACAAAAGGAACAGCAAGATGGCTGTGTAAAGACTGGATCAGTACCTGCACTCAAACAAGCCATTACATAAGACAGTCTGCATCTGCTACCAGGCGTGTGACCACAGGCACAGTATCCATACATACCCAAGTGATTGCATAGAGACAACCTGCACTCACACACAGACATGTGATCATGTAGAGACTGTCTATACCTGTGTTTGGGTGATTGACCACCTAGGCAATCTGTACCAGGGCTGAGGCAACTGACCACACAGAGACAGATGCTATTTAATACTGTGTTTTAGTTTTGCAGACCCTTTTGTCCTATACTATTCTCTCTCTCCCTCCCACTGTCTGTCTGTCCATTCGTTCCTCCCTCCCTCCCTTATTCCTTTCCTCCCCCTTCTCTCAATAGGTTCTTCCAAAGGGCAGTTTGGTCTTGGACTGGGGGTCTTCCTGCCTCAGCCTCCTGAGTGCCAGGACTGTTTTCAGGTGTATGATTATATTCTTTACCTTTTTCTCTTTCATTCCACTTTTAACAAGAGCTGCCTTATCTCCTCTCTCTTTTTTGTTCTATTTACTTTCTCCTCTTCTACAGTTTTCTGTCACTCTAATACTAAGTACTCATCTTACTCAGCTTATTTTCTTTCTACTCCTTCCCTTAGTAACTAATATTTTAATACATTGTTCTATCCTTGTTCCTTTATCTACCCAAAGTGATTAGAGCTGAAAAGTGATTTGTTTTTATTTGATTGTTTTATTGTTGTATTTTCATAGGGGGACCTATCCATCAGTTGTGGTTACTTCTGCAGTTAGTATTCAACACTCAGAGTGGTGCTGGAGCTTGTGCCCAGTGCCCTAAACATGTGGACTGAGGTTTCAGCCCCTGAGCAAACACCTCCTGCCCAGTGGGGAGAAACAACACCTGAGTCCTATTACAATCTAGTCTCACTTGGACAGTGGGATACTTCAACTGACAGAATATGGATGATCAAAAAAAATCTAACCAATGACTTAATTCCAGATGCACGAGTCCTATTGCAGAAACATAAGAAACTTGAAAAATCAAAGCAACATGAGTCCTCCAAAATTACCAATTCTATAGGAATGGGTTCCAATGAAAGTGAACAAGCTGAAATTTCAGACAAAGAATTCAGAAAAAAGGATTGTAAGAATGTTCAATGAAATGAAAGAGGGCACAGGAATATTCATGAACAGATTAAAAAAAGACTACTAACAAACAGCTGAATGAAATGAACTCAATGCAGGGTATAAAGAAGGATTCAATAAAAGGCAGAAATGAATAACAAATTGAAAATTTGAATTTTTTTTAGCTTTCTTTTAGCAGAAATGAAGACTAAAAATTGAAAATTTGAAAAATTTTTTAGCCTTCATAATTGAAGGGAATAAAAATCTCAATTAAAAAAAAACCAACTCAGTGGAAAGCCTTATCAAATAGAATGGATCAATCAGAAGACAATCGAGGCTTAAAAATAAGGTAGATAAATTAGACTATTCCAACAATGACAATGGTAAAATAGGGAAGGATGAATAGAACATACAAGATCTATGGAACTGCTAAATGGAGCACAGAAGAACTGACAGTATAGGCTAAAGTCTGGAAAAATCATAGCAGAAAATCCTCCAAATCTAAGGAAGAGTTGGTCTCTATATACAGAAGATATTTAGAACATCAGACGAGACAAGAACCTTCCACATCACATGACAGTTAAAACACTAAGCATACAGAACAATTAAAGATATTGAAAGCTGCATGAGAGAAGCCCTGAGTCACATATAAAGACAAACAACAGCTGGCTTCTTAACATGTGCTATATGCACATGGAGGTCAGAAGACAATCTTTCAGGAGTCCGTTCTGGAATTTCACCTGTTGAGACAGTCTCTCCTATTGTTTCTGCTGTGCAGTGCATTTCACACTAGCTGGTCAAGAGCTGCCAGGAAATTCTGCTGTCCCCACAGAACTTTCCATGTCCCCACAGAACTGATGGGATTACAGATATGTGCCACCACCTCCAGATTTTTACGTGGGTTCTTTTAATCAACTCAGGTTGTCAGGCTTGCAGGCAAGCACTTTTACCTGTTGAGCCAGTGGGT
This sequence comes from Nannospalax galili, assembly GCF_000622305.1. Taxonomy (NCBI): domain Eukaryota; kingdom Metazoa; phylum Chordata; class Mammalia; order Rodentia; family Spalacidae; genus Nannospalax; species Nannospalax galili. The sequence continues at coordinate 337,813 of NW_008328097.1, forward strand.
AAAGTGCTTGGTATGCAAGACAGGTGACCTGAGTTACACTCCACAGAATCCACACAAGGGTGGAAGAAGCGAACTGAATCCACGGAGTTGTTCTCTAACTTCCATACATGTGCCATGGCAGCCCCCATCATTTATATACACAATAATAAATAAAAAATTAAATTGGAGAAATTTCAAATAATTTAGTGATGTACCTCAAGGTCTTAGAAAAATAAGAACAATCCAGCTGGGTGTGGTGGTGTGTGCCTTTAAGAGGCAGAGGCAGGTGGATCTCTGTGAGTGTCAAGGACAGCCTGGTTTACAGGGCGACCCTGTTTCCAAAAGTTCCAAAAGGCCAAAAAAAAAAAAAATCCAAATCAGAAGACAAGAAAGAAGACATAAATGATAATAAACAGTCATAGAAAGATTAATGAAATAGAAATGAAAAAGAATAGCACAAAGAATCAATGAATCACAGAATTGGTTTTTTGAGAAGACAAATAAGATTGACAAACTCTTGGCAAAAGGAATCAAAAGAAAGAGACACAAATTAGAGGTGAAAAGGGAGATATTACAACAGACATCAATTAAATTCATAGGATCATTAGAGCAGACTTGGAAACTTATCTTAATAAACTGAAAAATCTAGAAGAAATTGGTACACTTCTATAAACATTTGAATGGGAGAAAATCTTTGCTAGCTATATACCTGATAGGGGATTAATATCTAGACTATATTAAGAACTCAGAAAACTAAATACCAAAGAACTAAATAACTCAACAAATGTGTGAAAAAACAGACACTTCTCAAAAGATGGATTATAAAAGGCAATAAACGTATGACAAATATTCAGTATCATTAGTCATCAGGAAAATGTAAATTAAAACTACATTGAAAGATGGACATAGCAGGGCATGCCTATAATTCCAGCATTCAGGGAGGAGGATCTGAAGTTCAAAGACAGCCTGGGTCACATAGTGAGTACAAGCCCAGCCCAGGTTACATGAGAGCCTGTGTAAAAACATGACCAAAAGAAATAAAAAGCCCCAAAACGGTGTATTCAGATTCCATCTGTCAGAAAAGATATCATTAAGAAAGTAAACAGGGGGCTGGAGATGGCTCAGTGGTTAAAAGCACTGGTTGCTCTTACAGCGAACCAGGGTTGAGATCCTAGCACCGACATGGTGGCTAACAACCATTTATAACTCCACTTCCAGGGTATCCGATGCCTTCTTCTGACCTTCACAGGCATTTCATGACACAGGTGCACTTATATACATGCATGCAATACACTCACCACATAAAATAAAAAATAATAAATAAAATATTTAAAAATGAAAATAAACAACAATAAGTGCTGGTGAGGATGGATAGAAGGTGACCCTTATACTGCCAGTGGGAATGTAAATGGTACAGCTGCTCTGGAAATCGGTATGGTGGTTTCTCAAAATACGAATTCAGCACTGCCTTATGACCTAGCTGTACCACTCCTGGGTATACACCTGAAAGGGTAAGTCAGCAGCCACAGAGATACCTACACACTCATATCTACTGTAGCGCTATTCATAAGAGCCATTATAGAATCAGCCTAGGTGTCTATCAGCAGATAGTTATAGAAAAAGGTTTATACACATGTTCACACACACATAAAATAGAATTTTATTTAGCCATAAAGAGGAACAAAATTATTTGTTTTCTAGAAAATGGATGCAACTGGGGACCATCACATTAACTGAAAAAAAGCCAGATGTAGCAAGACAAATATTGTCTGTTTTCTCTCGTTTGCGGGCTAGACTGTACATAAATTCATAAAGCCATTTAAATATGTATGAAATGAAAGCCTATGGGTGACCATGGGAAGGCAGGAGACTAACAGGAGTGGGCAAAGGGAATGGAGAGGAAGCAGAGGGCATGGGGGATATGGTCAAAGTATATAATATATTTGAAAGAATTTTTTATGAAGTCCATCGCTATTTACAATGAATATAGCTAATTAAAAAAACTCATCCCAAATTAATAGTTGTAATTAGAAAAATCATATGGTTACCTTTATCAAAGTGCTATAAAAGTATTTGACAAACTCTACATAAATTTCTAATAAAATAAGAATCTCAAAAGGGAATCCGGTACCTAGTCAGTGGTTTACCCCTGTAATCTCAACACCCAGGAGGCTGTCAGGAGGATTGCCTTAAGCCTGAGGTCAGTCTGAGCTACCTTTGATTTCCAAGCCAATATGGGTTACAGAGAAAGACTAAAAACAAACAAACAAAAAACACCTTAAAACAGGAACCAAGTAGCTCCTTCAGTGTGCTGGGAGAACAGGAAAAAAGTGTGGGAACAGTGCCCCTCTGTGGTTCAACGTGGCACTACCCTAAACCAACAAATGCCAAACCTCAGGAAAGATCATGCATGCTCTATTATTTGGACAAAATTTTCTTCATTTACTACAAAATAACAAAAAAGTGTTACTGCAACAGATATAGAAATTTAATATTTTCATTTTTTATTAAAGTCTCAAGACTGTCAGCAACAGTCACAGATCAGTTCTTCCCTGGGCTATCAGAAAACAGTATCATTTAGAGAGGACTTAAATATGAGGTAGAAGAACTTGGTGTGCTAGCAACTGTTCAAAACCAGCTCTCTGGGTAGTGGGGTGAGGGCACAGGCTTGAAGCATTTGTTAATTTCTGTGCTGTATTTCCATCATGGTTGACTATCGTCATGAGGTCACAGAACTGCAGTTGGGAAGAGGTGTGCAGGAGAAACTACAAGACAGCATGACAGACATAGGTGTGGTAGGCACGGAGAATTCAAAGAGCAGAGCTAACTACAAAACACAGTAGAACTATTCAGAAAGGATGAGGTGGGGGTACCACCTTTTTAGAGTAGACCTTTAGTTTTGGAATGACTACTTCTATTATTTTTAGATTTATAGACAGGTTATGAAGGTAGTACATGGGCTTGGAGAGATGGCTCAGTGGTTAAGAGCACTGGCTGCTCTTGCAGAGGACCTGGGTTCAATTTCCAGCACCCACATGGCAGTTAACAGCCATATATAACTCCAGTTGCAGGGGATCTGACACCCTCTTCTCACCTCCGGGGGCACTGCATGACAGGGGTGAACTTAAACATAGTAGGCAATACACACATACACATAAAAATAATAAATAAAATATAAAACCTAAACCAACCAACAAAACAAACAACAA
>NW_008328097.1:341157-342444 GCF_000622305.1 Nannospalax galili
GAAATCCTCCTACTATGCTCCAAGACACAATCCAGGATACCATGTTACACTGATTACCTTTGCTTTTATTTTACTTATTTATTTTTGTGTGTGGACATGTGTTTGTGTGCGTATGTACACAGTCATGTGCGGGTGAATGTGCATGTATATATGCATATATGAAAGACACTGAGTGCCTTCCTCAAGCACTTTCTAACTTATTTTTTGATACAGGGTCTCTCCTGAACCTGGAGCTTGCTGACTTGCCTAGACTGTCAGCCAGCAAGCCCTAGAAATTCTCCGTTTCTACACCCCAGCGCTAGAATTACAGGTATATGTTGCCCAGCCTGGCTTTTTTTTTATGTTGATGCCAGGGATATGAAAATACTAAAGCCCACTGGATTGTGCACTTCAGAGGGTTAAATATTATGGCATGTGAATTATATTTTTTAAAGTTCCAAATGAGAGACATTCTACAAACTTTCTATTACTTATCAAAAGAAATTCTCCGTTTCTACACCCCAGCGCTAGAATTACAGGTATATGTTGCCCAGCCTGGCTTTTTTTTTATGTTGATGCCAGGGATATGAAAATACTAAAGCCCACTGGATTGTGCACTTCAGAGGGTTAAATATTATGGCATGTGAATTATATTTTTTAAAGTTCCAAATGAGAGACATTCTACAAACTTTCTATTACTTATCAAAACTGTCAAGGTCATGAAAAGCAAGGATAGTTTAAAAAATTGTCGCCAGCAAGTGGAGCCTACAGAGGCATGACCATGAAATGCCATGTGAACCCCAGAATAGAAAAAACACATTAGGGGAAAACTGAGGGAATCTGAGTGAAGTATAAGCTTATGGTAATGATAATTATGTACTGACATTGGTTCACTAACTGACAAATGCACAATTATAATTTAAAATGCTGACAAGGAAACTGAGTAACTGTGACTATGTTGATGACAATTCATTATTTAAAAATAGTTACAAGAAAAGCCTTTGACTAATTATAGCATGAAGAAATGATGACTGTCTGGGGTGATAGATAAGCCACATTGCCATGATCTTATCACTACAGACTGTGTATGTGTATTAAAGCGTCACATTGTGCCCCCAAAAATGGCTGCATGCCAATTAAAAATAAAAATAATGGTGGGAATGCTGGTATATATTTGTAATTCTAGAACTTGGCAGGTTGGGGTAGCCTGAGCTGCATAGTGCAATCCTGTCTCAAAAAATTAAATAAATATAAATAAAATTAAAAAATAAGTGAAAACACATTTTAAAGAGAATAAATAGTTTATGG
>NW_008328097.1:343320-346289 GCF_000622305.1 Nannospalax galili
TTAACAATGTATTTTACATACCAAACCATCACACTCTACCCAGAAATATGTACAATATGTGCTTGCTAAAAGGCAAAGCAATATGCACTGTTCCCTTCAGGGCTGGCAGTGCCCCTACCTTTGAAGACATGATGTTCTTAACTTCCTCGTCTGCTGCACAGTGTGTCCCCGCCAGGTCTGGATTGCTGCTACTCATCACTCGGGCCTGCATCAGCTTTGAACTCACGGTGGCAGCAGATGTGCATCCATACGTGTGGTAGCGGGGATCCTGGGTGGCAGCAGGACCACCTGCACCCCACCAGGCAGAGATATGTTAACAGATGGTACAGTCGTGTGCAGGGATTGAGAAGGATCTGAAGAGGGAGGGTGGTAGTGGAATGAAAACCCACCAGGTCAGGACTTGGAATGAGCCCTCATTTTAAAAGCCTGAGGGGCAGGGAGGGGAAATAGACGTGAGGCATGGGTGTGCTAAGGATTGTGGGGGAACTGGAGAGAAGCTCAGCTCATTTGTCACTGCCACAAGAAATCAGACCCCAAGACTGGCAGAACTTCTGAATTCTCAAGAAAAGCTAAGGTATGTGGACATATTTATTTGAGTAATATTTAAATGATGGCAACCTTATAAATCTTGGAGGAATGAGTCAATCCTTCACAAAGTCATTTGAATCTCATGAGGACAAGTATATACAATGTCTCAAAATGACTCCATCTCTCCAGTTTTAAAAACCCAACTGAGGGCCGGGTGAATCCCGGCAGAGGCAGGACCATCTCTGTGAGTTAGAGGCCAGCCTGGTCTCCATAGCAGATCCAGGCCAGCTGTGGCTACAGGGAGACTCTGTCTCAAAGACAAAAACAAACAAAAACAAAAAACCACCTGAGGGCCTGGAGAAATGACTCAGTGGTTAAGAAAGCACTGACTGCTCTTCAGAAGACCAAGGTTCAGTTCCCAGCACCCACATTGCAACTAACAACTGTCCTAACTCTAGTTCCAGGAGATCCAACACTCTTTTCTGGCCTCTGCAGGCATTGCATGACACAGGTGCACTTACATACATACATGCAGGTAAAATACTTCTGATACACACACAGGAAAAAAAAAACACCTAAAAACTTAACTGAAATCATAGATTTACGTGAAATACGACTGAAGAGACCAAAATTGTGTAAAGTTTGAGTGTGGAACTTTATGAACTCCATCAATGACACTTTTTCTATCATGCTACCCAGAAATTATGGTTTATTACTTTGGAAATAAGAATAGTGACATGGATTATTGTTATCAGTTTAGTTTGGGAAAATGAGAAATTTTTTTTATGATGAAAAGTTAATGAACTTTCAATGTTATCACTGCTATTGGATAGATACAATTTTCCTTATTATTCTAGAATCTTATATAATCAGCACTTCTCCATCTTTTAAAAAGGAGATTCTGAACTAAATCATAAATTGGCAACTGAGTAAAGATCATTGGGAAATTATGAACTAGAAAGTAAAAGAGGGATGGAGGGAGGGAAGGAGGAAGAAACATCTAGAAATTTTAAATTTCAGCACACATAAGTTTTGTACTCTGTTGTATTTTATTTTGAACCCCATGGCAACGGGATGGAGGTGGGAGTGCCTGGCTAGATCCCCGATGAAATGGGGGAGATGTCTGGCAAGATCCTTGTCCCCTGGGGAAATGCTACCTGATTTGTGCATGTCCCTGTGCAGCTCAGGCAGCCGGAAGGCGTAGTGCACATAGGATGCCAGCAGGCAGTTCCTCCCGTGCTGGTCCTTGCTCAGGTCCTTGCTGTTGTGCAGACTGTTGGCAATGGCCACCACGGACTCGAAGGCAAACTGGGAGAAATTGGCTGAGGAATCAAGAGAAACAAGAAGCTGAGGTAGCCGTTCTCCAGGCCAGTAGTAATGAGCCCTGATCACTGACCACCCCAGACAGACCCTTTTTCTTAACACTGGGTTGCATAGTTCACACTGACCTGCAATTCACTACAATCCTCCTGTCTCAGTTTTCCACATTCTGGGATTATAAATGTGTGCCATCATGCCTGGCTCACACACCCTCCTATCTTCCTCCTGCAGGCAGGATTGTTTTTTTCAACCAGGATGTGTTTGCGTTCCATCCTTCTCTAAACCCTGCTGAAAAATTGAGCCTATACAGAAGGTTCTCAGGCTGACCTTATCAGTATCACCTGGAACTTTGTCCAAAGTGTAAAGTCTTAGGCCTCACCCCAGACCAGCTGAACCAGTATCTGCATTTCAACAAGTTGCCCAGGGGATTGGAGAGCATGCTGTTTTGAGATGAATTGTCCCACAGCACAGATTCTTATAGCGATGAAGCTATAAATGTAAGTGTATGCATGTTACGTCTTTCCTCACAGTGGGTCCATGAAAGCTATCTGTGCCCTCTTGGTCTGTTGCTTAAACCAACCTTGTGCCTGTTTCTGTTCAAATTCCACTCCCCTCTATTGAGGTGACCACATGTTATTTGACATCTGCTCTTTCGTCTCTGTGACTTTGCTTATGCTCTGTTTTCACACAGGGAGCCTTCCTTGCTTCTAGCCACAAAAGTCACACTGACCAGAAAGTCACACCACCGCTTCTATGTTCACCCTCCTCTATGAAGCCTCGATCATTTCACAGTGCTGGGATTAAGTGAGTCCAAAGTAATGCATTCTGAAGCTGTGTTCACCGAAGGCTGGAAACCATTCACAGGCTAAATGTATTTCTTGAAATTTCTTGCCCCCACCCTATTGTGCTTTCCATAGGATCAGACAGAGCAGGTTCCAAGTAAATGCTTGCACATTAAGCACTTTGTGTGTGTGTGTATATTCATATGTAAACACGTGTGCATGGGTGTATATATATGTGTGTGTAGACAGTAAAGTCAATATTGGGTGTCTTTCTCAATCATATACATATATATATATATACACACACACACACACACACACATATACATTTTTTAGACA
>NW_008328097.1:346461-347769 GCF_000622305.1 Nannospalax galili
CTTGCCCCCCACCCAATTTACTGTGCTCTACTATATATAATAAGGCCTATAGAGTTTATGTTCCCAAATGTCTTTCAGTGAGGACTATCTCTTGGACCTTGGTTAAACTACTAAGGGTCCTGTCCTTGAAAGAGATTGTCTCTGCCCCTCCCAGCAGCCATCTGTTGCCACAATTTCTTCAGGTGGGTTTGGGGTTTCTTACCCCCTTCCCCATGTCTATGCTGGGATTTTGTCTGACTTGAGCTTACATGGGACTCGTGCATGCTGTCACCATTGCTGTGGGTTCATATGAGGAACTGACCAGCTGTCTGGAAAACTCTGTTTCCTTGTGGTCAACTACCATTTCTGGTGCTTACAATCTTTCTTCCTCCTCTTCTGCAATGAGTCCTGAGCCTAGGGAGGCAGGAGATTGATATAGGCGTTCTATTCAGGGATAAGTGCTCTGCAGTCTCTTGTTTACTCAGTGTGGGTTTCTGTGTTAATCACCATCTGCTGCATAAGGAAATGTCTCAGGTGAGATCATCCTTACATTTTTGAGACAGGGTCTCTCATTGCCTGGAACTCACCAAGTAGACTAGGTTGGTTGGTCAATGAGAACCAGGGATCTACCTATCTCTGCCTCTCTAGTGCTGAGGTTACAAGCACACACTACTGAACTTGGCTTTTTATATATGGGTTCTGGGGAATTAACTCAGGTTCTCTTGTACCAAGTGAGCAATCTTCCCAACTCAAAAACTTTGATATTAAGAACTCTATTTTAAAACATTTTACATTCGTTTATTTATTTATTTGTCTGTGTGTGGGCACATGCGTGCCATGGTGCACATGTCAGAGGACAACTTGCAGGGGTTGGTTCCCTCCATCTACCATGTGGGTCCTTGAACTCAGGTTGTCTTACCTGTTGAGCTGTCTCTCTGGCTCCAAGAACCCTATTTTTTTTAATTTATTTTATTTTTTTTAAATTTTATGTGTATGCGTGTATTTCCTGCATGTAGGTAAGTGCACCGGTGTTGTGCAATGCCCACAGAGGTCAGAAGAAGGCGTTGGATCCCCTGGAACTGGAGTTAGGGATGGTTGTCAGCCACCCTTTAGATGCTGGGAATTGACCCTGCTCTGGAAGAGCAGCCAGTGAGCGCTCTTAACTGCCGAGGTGTCTCTCCACACGCGTCTTTTTTTTGAAAGAATAAGGTTCATTTTCAGTGCACAGCTGAAAGAAACTGTCTGATAGATTTGCCCTTAGGCAAAAAAAATGCCTAATACTAGAAAACTGATTTGTAGTGAAAAGTGTTAATGCTTATTGCTTCTAAC
>NW_008328097.1:348123-352270 GCF_000622305.1 Nannospalax galili
TCTATACTTAAAAAAAAAGTTTGTTTATTTATTTATTTATTTATTTATTTATTTATTTATTTATTTTTGGTTCTTTTGAGACAGGGTCTCCCTGTAGCCCCGGCTGTCCTGGAACTTGTTATATAGACCAGGCTGGCCTTGAACTTACAGAGATCCACCTGCCTCTGCCTCCCAAGTGCTGGGATTGCATGCGCCACCATGCCCGGCGATTTATTTATTTTTATATTAAACTTCTGCCTCTCAAGGCTCAGAAGAGGGGGAGGAAAGATTGTAAGCACCAGAGATGGTAGTTGACCACAAGGAAACAGAGTTTTCCAGACAGCTGGTCAGTTCCTCATATGAACCCACAGCAATGGTGACAGCATGCACGAGTCCCATGTAAGCTCAAAGCAGACAAAATCCCAACATAGACATGGGGAAGGGGGTAAGAAACTTCAACCCCACCTAAGGAAATTGTGGCAAGAGATGACTCCTGGAAGGGGCAGAGACAATCTCTTTCAAAGTAGATTAATCTCTTGGTAGATTAACTAGGCTCCAGTGGATGGACCCATACTGAAGGACATTTGGGGACACAAATTAGACTCTACAGGCTTTATTATAGATACAATAGTGTACATTAAATTGCATGGGGAGCAATAAGGGGAAATGCAGATGGGGAGGGTATCTAAATACCATCAAATTACATTGCTTTTTAAAAAAAATTTATTTATTTTTATTTCATGTGTATGTGTATATTGACTTTTATTATTGATACAATAGAGTACATTAAATTGCAGGGGGAGCAATAAGGGGAAATGCAGATGGGGAGGGTATCTAAATACCATCAAATTACATTGCTTTTTAAAAAAAATTTATTTATTTTTATTTCATGTGTATGTGTATATTGCCTGCATGTAGGTAAGTACACCTGTGTCGTGCAATGCTCATGGAGGACAGAAGAGGCTGTCAGATAATCTGGGACTGGAGTTATAGACAGTTGTTAGCTGCCATGTGGGTCCTGGGATTTGAGCCTGGGTCTTCTGCAAGAACAACCAGTGTTCTCAACTGATGAGCCATCTATCTGGCCCCCCATCAAATTATATTGTATAAATGTCACAAAAATTGGGGGATGGAGAGATGGTTCAGTATTAAGAGCACTGGCTGCTCTTGCAGAGGACCTGTGTTCGATTCCCAGCATCCATATGGTGGCTAACAACCATCTATAACTCCAGTTCCAGGGGAGTCCAATACCCTCTTCTGATCTCCACAGGCATTGCATGACACAGGTACACTTACATACATTCATGCAATATACTTATACACATAAAATAAACAATAAATAAATTTTTTTTAAATCACAAAAATTTTTAAAAATTTGTTTTATTTTTATTTAATGTGTAGGAGGGTCTTGTCTGTATGTGTGAAAGTGTACCCATGTCATACAGTGTTCATGAAGGCCATAAGAGGGTGTCAGATTCCCTAAAACTGGAGTTAGGGACAATTGTTAGCTACCATGTGAGCGCTAGGAACCAAACCCAGGTCCTCTGCAAGAGCAGCCAGTGCGTTTGGCTGCTGAGCCATCTCTCCAGCTTTGATAATTTTTAACCAAAAATAAAGTATCACTCACTTTGTAAGCAAAGTTGGTATACCAGGAACTGTGCTGCCAAAAAAAGGATTTAAGCAGATGTATAACCCAAACATTGGCAGGCAAAGGGGGAAAAGGAATGGATTTGTTTTTAAACTGGTAAAATGGCAGAAGACAAAGAGGAACAAAATAACAGGAGAAAAAGTTTCAGAGCTCCGCCCCAGGTTCTCAACCAATGCAGCAGGCATTAAGTCACTTGACTTAGGTGGTCAGTGTTTTCCTAAGTTCTTTCCTTTTAAAAGACAAATGAAGCCTGAATAGGCTTGTAAGTCCCCACAAAGAATCAAAAGGTCAGGTTTTAGTTATTCACAAAGACTTGATCTTTTATTGGCCTGTCCTTGGACGATTTCTTGCCTGTACCTCCATTCCTAGCCTGCTGGGTCTGATTCAGAGTTGGTCTTGGGGTTCCTTACCTGGGTGTGAACGGAAGAAACAGCTTGCACTTCAATATTAAATACTCCCTTATGGCCCTCGGCCCACTTAATGGGAGGATTCTGTAGAGGGACTTTCTGTGTTAAAGAGAAAGAAAAAACGTTAGCAGTCAAATCCCCCCTTTCTGATTGTCAACAAACCATGCAAAGCAATATGTCTGTGAATGTCAAGGTTCTACAAACAGAGAACTATCATAATTGGACTTGAAGTCAGTGGCCTTGGGTTCAAGTGCAGTTCTGTACCAAACATTATTTTCACACTGACAAGTCAGTGATCCTCCCTGGGCCTCAGTGTTCTTATGCTAGGAGAGGTAATCTATCTCTAAATCTTCATTCAGCATCAATGATCTTTGATGCTAAGAATGAAACAAAGTGAGCTTTCCACTAATCAGGAATGTCAAGACAAAGACTTAAAATTCTAATGCATTTGAATTTTTCTAATCACTTCCTTTTTAACAGTGTTTCCAAGCAGCAGTCCTGCTTGGCTTCTGTACCATTTACCATCAATATCTACTGCCATAGGTCATAGAAACAGCTTATTGTCTTAAGTTCCCATTGGTGTAATGTTCCTTTAGAGAGACTGGAGACTGGACAGCAAGGAGGACCCTGCCTGTGTTTTGTGACTGTTTCATTTTAATGGAAGGAAGCATGCTGTGCTTCCGAGGATAGGACAGGGGTGATGGCAGGGAGAGGGGACCCACGGAACTATCTGAAAACTATAAACTGTGGCCCATGGCTGGATCCAGCCCACAGAGAAGGACTACCTGGCCCAGAGGGTATTGACAAATTTTTGAATTACTTATTAACATTAAAAGTCAGAAAATTAAATATAAAAGTCTGCTTTCTAACTTGAGAGTTGGAAGATCTGAAAACAAAAGGCATGGCACAGATTTATGGAGTAGAGGCAGTGGGAACCTTTGGAGGGCACTCACAATTTCCAGAGCAAAAATATCTCATTAGAACCAGCCTCACTTATGTGACTTATGTGGGAACTGGAGCTGTCATCTGTGATCTAAGGTAGTACTGGCCAATAGAAACCTAACAAGAACCATTTTTTTAACATTTTATTGAATGACTGTATGTGTATGTGTGCACGTGTGTGTAGGAGGTCAGAGGATAACTTGCAGGAGTTGGTTCTTTCCTTCCACCTTGTGAGTTCTGGGGATCAAACTCAGGTCATCAGGCTTGGTGGCAAGTCTCAAAACTTTTAAAGTGCTCAGCAGCCACATGAAAGAGGAACATGTGAAAATAATTAACTCACTAGGTAGCCCAGGCTAGCCTCAAACTTGCAATCTTCTGCATCCCCCTCCTTTTTGCTGGGGTTATAGGCTTATGCCACCATTCCTGGTTTGGTCTCACTATGTAGCCCCAGCTGGGCTGGAACTGGATATGTGGAGCACGCTGGCCTTGATCTCACAGAGCTCTGCTTCCCGAGTCCTGGGATTAAAGATGTGTGCTACCATACCCAGCTTATATGTAGTTTCTCAATACCAAATCTTTGAAATCTAGTGCATAGTTTATGCTGATAGCATTGGGTTAGGACCAGTCCCATCACAAGACCTCATAAGCCACTTGTAGCTACTGTATTGGACAGAGCAGGTATGAAGGATACTGATAGGGTTGAAGGTGGCTCTGTGAAGATAGCTTAGACCAAGCAGGCAAAAGAAACTTCAGTATTATTTCCTGCTTGATAGGCGTGATCTTATTTAATGTCCACAGCAGCCTTATAGGCAGATATGGATTTCATTTCATCTTTGAGAGTCAGAGGAGGTAAACAATTCACACACACTCACATAGCCAGAGAATGGCAGATCCAGACTTTGGATCTGGTTTGTCTGTCTCAAAAACTCAGGTTTACATGACTATGGGTGGTGCAGGTCTACAGGGAGGCCCAGGTAGGAGGATCAGGAATTCAAGGCCATTCTTGGCTATTTAATACATTTGAGGCCAGCCTGGGCTATATGAACTCTGTGTTTGAAAATATTAGAAATAAAAGCAAATAAAACAAAAAAGCAAATAACAAGCAAAAAAAACAACAACGAAACCTCAGTTTTTATTCTATGCTTTAGGAAAAAAGGGGGAGTTCTATGAA
>NW_008328097.1:353443-355235 GCF_000622305.1 Nannospalax galili
ATGAAGGATTAAGTCAGTTTCTAAAATTAAGTAATTTAATTTTGTGTGTTTAAGTGTTATGCCTGTATGTCTATAAATGTGGCCTTGTCATGCAGTGCCCACAGAGAACAGAAGAGGACGTCCAATGCCCTGGAACCGGAGTTATGGATAGTTGTTAGCTAGTTGCCATGTGGGTTCTGGGATTCAAAGCTGTGTTTTCTGCAAGAACAGTTGGTGCTCTTAACTGCTGAGCCATCTCTCCCATCTGGATTGTCAGTTTTAAGGTCTTTTGGGTTTATTTATTTTGTTTGTTTGTTTGTTTGTTTGTTTGTTTTGAGAAAAGTTCTCCCTGTAGCCCCAGCTGTCCTGGAACTCACTATGTAGACCAGGCTGGCCTTGAACTCATAGACATCTGCCCACCTCTGCCTCCCAAGTACACGGATTAAAGGCATGAGCCACCACACCCGGCTTAAGATCTTTTTGTGTTGGCTAAAAAAGAGCCCTGTATTCAAGATACATGCTACAATGTTCATGAATGGACTGACATGATGTCAGGGACTTGCTTCAAAATAATACTCATTGATGTAAACCTCGGCTAAAGGGATCAAGAAGCATGAGAGTGGAAGCTGGTGTGGCCAGGCGAGTCTCGGGACTCTCTAAATGAGGATTCTGCAGCAGACTGCAAAGGCAAGAGGAAGGGCAGGAGACTGGCAGAGCAGAGGCTTTGACACTGGCCCCTTTACAGCCCATCCACCTGGGCTGTGACCACTGGTGCAGGGGAGAAGCAGCTGGACTCAGATCTGGAAACGCTTCATATGGATCCTTGCTAGGAGCAGTGTCTATCATAAGTGGGCTCAAGCTGCCTCTCATCTACAAAACATGACTCAGTGAGCTCTGATGCTATAGATAAAGTGAAGTAGCAGTGCCTCGGCACATGGGACACTTTGCATCTACCGAACATTCTGATGTGACATCTAAATGAGTAAGGGTTCTTTCCCAGCCAGGTATTCCTCCCATCCTGTCAGAACAACGCGCTCTCAGAAAACTCAAGGTACTGAGGATGACTGCTCTAGAGGACACAGTGAGCACCCTCAGGTGTGCCTAAGGGAAAGGGAAGTGGGTGTGGGAAGGTGATCCAAGACCACAAGTGGACAGGAAGCAGCTGCTGGCCAGCTGCTGATTACCTCAGCAGAATGCATGAAGTAGTTGGATGGCAGTTTTTCCAAGGCAACTGGGAGACAGTAGGATCCAGTTTGAAGACGTTCATTTAGGAGAATCGGCAGCCACTGAAACAGATGATGTCGAGAGCAAAGCAGTTTTTATCGCAGCACAGGACTCTGGCAATTTATCTAGCTCATGGCAATCAAATGCAGCTAAACATCAATTAGATATTGACCAGGTCGCCTTCTGGAAGTAGTTTCTGTCCAGTTCTTTGCACTATAAATTTCCTGAGAGTTCTTGAGATGGGAGTATCAATGGTTTGCTGCTTCCAGAGCCCAAGTAGTAGCATTTTTCTTTATAGCCTGTGTGTGTATGTGTGTGTGTGTGTGTGTGTGTATACTCCAATATTTATTTTATCCTTAAAATTTTTTTAAAGGAATAACTTTTCCCCCTTGAGGAAAAGAGAGAATTCTATCCGTGAAGCACATATATTAAATTTGGAAATAACAGATATTGCAATGCCCTTTTCTTAAATTAATGAGCATTCTTTAAAGATTCACCAGCCACCAGCTTTCTTTCCATTTGTAGAATGTGCCGTTTGCTAGTCATTTCTGCTCTCTGCTGTCCCTTGGATGGCAATTTGGCAACTTCT
>NW_008328098.1:0-358 GCF_000622305.1 Nannospalax galili
AAGATGACAACAGCGCCCTCTATCCTATAACACAAAAGGCTGGAATGTTAGAGTTCCAAACAGCAGCAGCTTCCCCTTTCCCCAACAGGGACCTACAGACTTTGGAGCCTGAAAAAGAGAACTTAGTTGATAAGTATCTTGACCTTTGAGGTCAAGAAGAACAAACTCTGCTGAGAAGCAGCCTGCCTTTCCTCTCACCTCCAAAGATAAGATAAGCAGATTTCCTCTTATCTTAAGAGGGAAAAAGTAAACACTTCCAGACCCTAATCCTACCTGCTTTTCCTGCTTCCTCCTCCCTGATTTCTCCCCCAAATATTCCCTCCTTCCACACCCTAAAGCCCCCATATATAAAGTCCCA
>NW_008328098.1:487-587 GCF_000622305.1 Nannospalax galili
GCTCGCTCTCTCCAACATTTCCATGTATCAAGATACATTTCATATTGGCAATAGTCAAGTTATTAAGAAAATATAAAAAGTATATAGGTGAGCACCTAAT
>NW_008328099.1:0-1052 GCF_000622305.1 Nannospalax galili
ACCCTAAAACTATCCCAAACCCTAAACCTAACAATAACCATAACCCTTAACTTAACCCTAATCCTAACCATAAACCTAAACCTAATGACAACCATAAACCTAAACCTATCCCTAAACCTAACTCTGTTCCTATTCCTAAACCTAAGCCTAACCATATTGCCCTACTCCTAAACCTAAACATAACTGTAACCCTAAACTTGACCCTAATTCTAAACTTAATTGTAACAGTAACCCTAACTGTAACACAATCCCAAATTCTATCCTTATTCTTAATCCTAATCCTAAACCTAACCCTAATCCTAAATCTAATCCTAACTCTAATCTTAAACCTAAACCTAAATTTAACCATAACCCTAAAGCTAACCCTAAATGTAACCATAAACATAACCCTAAACTTAACCCTTGCCTCAACACTAACCCAAACCCTAACCTAACCCTATCCCAAATCCTAATTTAACCCTAAGTATAATCCTAACCCTAACCCTAATCCTAGCCCTAACCCTAACCTTAAATGTAACCATAAAACTAAATCTAGCCCTAATCCTAACCTTAAATGTAACCATAAAACTAAATCTAACGCTAACCATAACTCTAAACTAATCCTAGCCCTAACCCTAACCTTAAATGTAACCATAAAACTAAATCTAACCCTAACCATAACTCTAAACTAATCCTAGCCCTAACTCTAAACCTAAAACTAACATTAACACTAACCATAACACCAAATCTATCTCTAAACCATAACCTACCCTAAAACCTATCCCATTCACTAACCATAATGCTAACCATAACCATACCCGAAACCTAAACCAAACCTTGTCCCTAAAACTAAACCTATACCTAACTTAACCCTAACTGTAACCCTACCCTAAACCTAACCCTAATCCTAAACCCAAGCAAAAACCCTAACCCTGAAACGAACCCTAAAACTAACCCTAAACCTAACCCTAAGCCCATCTATACCCCTAACCATAACCCTAACCCTGAAACTAACTCAAACCCTAACAATAACACTAACCCTAAGCTATTCCTAAACCTAAGCCTATCCCTAA
>NW_008328100.1:0-306 GCF_000622305.1 Nannospalax galili
AGCCATACTTGTTCAAAGTAGCGGGGAGGTCCCTGTGCCTGAGCTTGGGGGTTCTCAAAATTCCGACGTCCTATTAGAGCATCAATTCCAATGTTTTGGACATTGGCATTCCTATTGCACTCTGCGTGTTGTTGACATTCATCTTGGTAAATAGCTTTCCATAAAAGGAAATCCCCTCCCTGTAAGCAGGCACAGGCGATATTCTGCCAATCATAGGGGGTATTGGCCGAATGACTAATTTTATCTAATAATGGGCCAAACCAGGGGGAATGAATGCCATCCTCAATTGCTGCTTTACACAGCTTC
>NW_008328101.1:0-1620 GCF_000622305.1 Nannospalax galili
CGCTGGCTTAAGATGAAATCTTAAAGTACATATAGTTTGCATTTCCCTGATGGCGAAGGATTCTGTACATTTTTAAAGAACTTCACACACAAGCTTTGTCTTTGCATTATTTCCAACCTTTCCAATCCACCACCAACTCCTGCCATGTCCCCTCCATTCCTTCTCACATTCTTGGCCTCTTCTTTGACTATTATGGCACACACATAATAATGTACATGTGTATATATTTAAAATGCACTGAGTCCATTTGGTGGTGTTCATTTGTACATGTGCTTAGGACTGCCCACTTGTAATTACGTCACATCACAGACAGCTGTTCCCTGGAGAAAGCTGATTCTTCCACCCTCAGCATTCCTGGATTTCCTGTAGCTTTTTAGTCATCAAACAGACATTTATTTCATCTTTTGAGAATTCCATGTTCAGTTCCACACCCCATTCTTTTACTGGGTTCTTCCTGTTCTTAACAATCTTTGAGTTCCTTGTTTATTCCAGACACTATCCCTCAGTCAGACAGGTACATGGTGAACATTGTTTCCCATTCTCTAGGCTGCCTCTATTCTAAAATGACAGTGGTCTTTGCTGGACTAAAGCTTTCTAGTTTCATGAGGATCCAGATACCAGCTGTTCCTTATATACAAATTGAGAAACATACCAAGAAAGAAATCAAAGAAACAAAACCATTTACAATATTTTTAAAAAAATACCATGGGGAAAAAAAGCAAACCCAGGAAGTGAAACTCTGGAGTATAATGAAATCTTTAAGACACTGGAGAAAATTTCTAAATGATACCAATAGTTTGTAAGACTCCTTATGCTGATGAATTCATTGGATTAATACTGTGGAGATGGCCAGCTTAACAAACAAATCTACAAATTCAATGAAACCCCTACCAAGCTTCCAATACAATTATCACAAAAATTGAAAAATGATCTGAAAGGTCAATAATAAATTACAAAGAACCCAGGATATCCAGAATAACCAAGAAGATGAAAAAAATGTGTCAGGCATCTTCATCCTGCATTTCAATTTCTACAACACAGCTATTTTAATAAACAGAGCATCGTATCAGCGTAAAAAAAGACTCATTCATATGTGGAAATGTGGAACAAGAATGATAAATGGGACATAACGTCCATACACATAAGGCCTGTGAATTTTAAAAAAGAGGCCAAAGAGAAGCATTGAAGAACTGACAGAACCTACAACGGATGGGGCTCTCACACTGCACAGCTCCATGTGGAGGATGGAAACTACATCCTTATCTCTCAACCTGCCCGAACCCAATTGCAAATGGATTAAGGAACTGGAAACGCAATACTTGACTCTGATAGAAGAGAGAGTATGGAAGATACTTGACCTTATTGATGGGGAGGGGACTTTCTCCAGAGAATACAGTACTGAAGACACTAAGATCTCTCATATATGCACAGAAAACCTAATCCAGATTTTCTCTGACATAGAAGGGCAGGAACACTGCCCGACTGAATCCCTAAAATTAGCATTACCTTGATTGGAAAACTTCATTGGAAAATTTGATTAGAATACAATAACTTCAACAAAAACTGTGCATCTGTTCCTATGAGAGGCAAAAATGCAGAATTCCCAAAAAAAAACCTGAA
>NW_008328101.1:1907-21705 GCF_000622305.1 Nannospalax galili
ACTGTTTTAGAACAGCAACACATTATGAAACAGAATGGATTAGGATAGGAAAGGAAGAACTCAAAACATCGCTATTTGAGTGAAATGAGGCTCTACATAGATGATCTTGAAGGATCATGTTTCAGATGTAATATATGCTTTTAGTCAATATTGCTGGACAGAAAATCAATATTAAAAAATAATAGCTCTTAGAGGTATAGGGTAAAGTACTTGATGTGCAGGGCCACGTGTAGTGGGACACATCTTTAATCCCAGCACTTGGGAGGCAGAGGCAAATAGATCTCTTGTGAGTTCAAGGCCAGCCTGACCTATAAGGCCAGTTATTTCTAGGCCAGCTGGGACTACAGGGAGACCCTGTCTCAAAAAGACGAAGGAAAAAAAAGTCCTTAATGTGCATGCATGAGGACTTGAAATTGGATTTCCAGCATTCATGTAAAATTCTTATCATGTGGCAGAATTCTATACCCTCATGCTGGTATGCAGAGAGAAACCAGGAGATCCCTGTTTATCAAATCTATCCAAATACAGCTTGAATGTCAGTGAGAGACACTGTCTCACAAAATGAGGTTTGGAGCAGAAAGAAAAAACATTGGAATCAAGCTCTCCTCTCCATACTGTTCATTATGAAAGATAAGCATCCCAAGAAAGAGTGTAATAAAATACTCCATTCACAATTCCTTCAAAACATAGTAAGCTGCCTACAATTTACTCTAAGTAAGGAAGTTAGAGATTTTCACGATAAGAAATTTAAAGCTCCAAAGAAAGAAACTTAAAATAACACCAAACAATGCAAATAACATCCACGCTCATGGTTTAGTAAAATAAGATAATGTGCAAATGGCTATGTTACTGAAGGTCCTCACCAAATTCAATGACATACCCATAACGCTCTCAATGACCTATTATAGAAACACTTCTAAAATAAACATGTTAATATTAAAAACGACAAGTATTGAAATCAAACGTTAAAAGAAAAAACAATGGCCTGAGTTCACTTTATACTACACAGCCATAGGGACAGAGGACAGCATAGCCATGGACGCAAATCAAGCCATGTAAATCTGTGGAACAGAATCCAAAATCAGAAACAAACCATGTCTAAAGGCAGCCAATTATTCCAAAAGGGCTCTAAACCCACACTGTAAATAAGACGCTCTCCTCAAAATAGTCCATCAGCCAGGCATCATAACACAGGCCTTTAATCCCAGCACTCAGGAGGAGAGGCAGGTGGGTCTCAATGAGTTTGAGGCCAGCTTGGTCTACATAGCCTATTCCAGGCCAAGTGGGGCTACAGGGAGACCCTGTCTCAAAAAAAAAAAAATAGTTCATCAAAACCTATTATCTGAAAGCCAAACATCGGAATTACATCCATATCTCAAACCCTACACAAACTGAATTGAAAATAGAACTTAGTACCAAACCTGATAGTCTGATATAGAAAAATATATGGACAGTACTTCATGATGAAGACATAAGAGAGGAATTTCATAATAAGCAGGACTTCACAATCATCAGGTAATGATCTGAATAATCATTGAATGGGATTTCATGAAATTGAACAAGAAATTAAACTGTGAGCACAAAGTAGCCTACACAGCAAAAGATGTCATCGCCAGCTTTATTTTAGATGCTGCATTAGCATAGACATGTTGAAAAGAATTCCAAAATTAAAGACCAAAATACCAAAGTTCAAATGCTGAAACTTAACAATGAAACATAGTCCTTAAAGAAGAAGCACAAATGGCCAGTAAATATGTATAAAAGTGTTAAACATTTTAACCATGAGAGAAATGGAATATAAAACCGACCAGGATTCCCTCTCCCTTCAGTCACACTATTCTTTATAAACAAATGCCAATAAATGCTGGTGAGGATGGGTGGTCAGGAGGGATTATTTTCTGGCAGTTAGGGAATAAATAAATGGAGGCATTACGGAAATCTACACAGGGTTCCTCAAAAATGTAAACATACAACTACCATCTGGCGTTGCTGTGCACATCACAGAAGAACAAAAGTCCCACAACCAAGATGCTTACACATCCATGTTTTTGCTGGACTAGTAAGAAGAGAAAGAAACTGAACCAGCCAAAATGTGAATCAACTGATGAACCAAGTGCAAACTGTAGTTAAAACACACAAAGAAATTTTAATCAGCCAGAAAAAATAGAATCACGATATTTTCAGTTAAATACATAGAATTATATTATTTGAATGTCAAGATCCAATACACAACTTTGAAGAATAACTCAGAAAACTGATGGTTTCCACTTTCCAAGAGAAAAAAAAAATGACACTAGTAGATTGGATCAAAATCAGGAGCCATCTATTCGGTGCCTCAAGAGTAAGTGAGGAATCAAGGCCCCACGTTTTCACTCTGGAGTCTCAGGAAGCTAAAGAGGGGCCAGGAGAGATGAGCAGACATGGTCTTATGCGTAAAGGATGGAGTGGAACATACATGATGTGAAGATAGAGGGAGGACCACTGGGACTGAGATGATGAAGCAGAGATGGGGAAGGTGGACAGAACAGAAGAGGGTACGGGATAAGTTAACCACAGCTAAGGGTGGGTGGAAAACCCTACTTTATCAGCAAACTTAAAGATATGTAACTTTTGAAGAAGTATGAACATAGGTAGCCTGCATATGTGGACAACATACCTCCCAGAACACATGAGTTATTAAAAGGAAATATCAATGCCACACATATGTGCATCTCTACATGTTACTGATCATAGAAGTCACAGACACCTCTAAACAACACAGTCCTTTGCCATTGTTCTCAGTTACCCACCATAACTAGATGGCATGACCTTATTGCAGAAAAGACACCACACTTTGTTTACAAGACATAACGAGATCAAGCTGGAACATACATAAAACTTCCTCCTTGATGGCTAGATTTCATAGTGAGAGAACTTGCCATGCAGGACACTGGAGGTAAGAGCCATCAATGGTCTCCTTTTGTAAATGCTGCATGCCATAACACTGACCTAACAGGCAAGATGTGACCGCCAACCAGTGCAACAGGTCCACAAAGGTTACTTGGGTAACCAGTGTTTTTGGAATGGAGACCTACTCTGCACAGGGAATTCAGATTTGGTGCTACAAACCTAGTGAAAAGCTCATGGTTCCAGAGCTCATACACCCCAGGGATGAACCTACCACTACTTTTTCCTGAACAATATGTTATCATTCTGATTTATAAATACTGATTCTTATACCTGAAGATAAGTGTTGTCCTCTACCTCAGTCAGAGAAGCTTCTTTCTGCAGTGGGTGGCTGTCAATGCACACGTGCCTGAGTGGTCAAAGTGCTGAAAATAAGTGACTATTGCACCCTGGCCCCTACATGGAACATCCATGTCAACTGCCCACCCAAGTCTCAGGGACCTCCTTCACACAGGGGCCAGAAAGAATGTCAGAATCTAATGATGGGGAAAGTCATTGTACTTCACAAACTATGCAGCTATGATTTCTCCCACGAGATCAAGTGACGAAGACAGGTCAACATTCGGTGTCACCCATAACTGGACTCAGTCAAAAACAGAGAATCAGGAAGAGAACAAAAGAAAAACAGTAGAGGAAATGACCCTGGAGGGAGACGTGCTACAGGCACATGGGTGAGTGGCGTGGGGCAGCTTGCAATGCATATGAAGCAGAGGGGATAGTCCCTTGTATGCAAATTTAAGAGCATAAAGAAATTCTACATACAAAAACATTATTTAATTAATTTATAAAAAATAAAACAACTTATATTATGTGAATTTGGTGACGTTCCTTGAGCAGAAAGTCGGGTATTAGATATAGTCTCAGATAAAGTGAGTCCTAGATGTAATTTTCATATATGTGTGGCAGGCACAGTTCATTAACAGTAGAAACTTGAGAGATGAAAATTACATCCCAAACACTAGAAAGAATAAAGAATAATGGGGAAAAAATGCCATGTGAAATGAAAGCATGAAATTATGGATCAGGAGGACAAGAGTGACGGTGAGGGAGGACGAGGAAGAGGGAGGACAGTGAGAGAGGGGGATCGGAAACAGGAAGTGTGCAGGAACATGCAATACAGAAAGTCTTGAGTTTTAAAGCTGATTTTAAAAGTGAATATATTAGGGTTTTACCATCATATCCTGGTGGGTGTCAAGAGCAGGGGCAATTGCCCTAAGTCAATAGCTTCTGAAAAATGAATGCACTACTGGGACTGGCCTATTTCTTTCCTATCCTATAATTTCTAGTAGGGGCAATGGCACCTGTTATGAGGTATCTCCTTTTAATATGTGTTAAAAATATATGTGAATAAACATTTAGGGTTAGAGAACCCTCTGAATATGCCCTCCTCTGCCCTGCCCTCCCTTCACATCCATATTGAACCCTTCCTATGCTATTTCCCCTTCCCTGTGAATATCACGGTGTTCTATCTCACTTTCCCATGAAGACCCCACATTTCACCAAGGCTGTTAATTGATTTTCTGACCTCTTTCTTTTCCAATTGAAACATGCATACCTAGGAATTCAAAGATGCCAGCCACCTATAAAAGAGAGAATGCAAAATGTTTCTTTATAGATCTGGGATACCTCACTCATGAAGATTGTTACCCCTTACAACCAGTTGTCTGTGAATTTGATAACTTTGTTTTTCATAATAGCTGAATGATATCCCATTGTGTAAACATCCCAAGCTTTCATTATATATTCATAAGTGGGTGAAAACCTGGGTAAAGGTCATCAATGAACATGGAAGAACAGGTATCTGTTGTGTGTAGAGAGTTTTGGGGTATATGCCCAAGGGTGGTACAGCTGGGTCAATCAAATCATGGTAGGTTGATTTCCATTTTTCTTGAAAAAACTCCACACCGATTTCCATTATGGTTGCACCAGTTTGAATTCCCACATAAGGTGGAAAAGATTCGACCTTTTCCCACATCCTTGAAAATGTTTGTCGGTTGTTTGTTCTTTGAGTGTTAGCCACTATGAGAGGGGTAACAAAAGAAATTTCAGAACTGTTTTAAGTTGGATTTCCCTTATGACTACAGATGTTGAATTATTGTAAAGAAGTTCTTAGACATTTACATTTCATTCTTGGTGAACTCTCTCTCCCGATCCTGGCCCCATTTTAAATTGGATTGTATGTTTTATGATATTTAATATTTTGTGTTTCTTGTATATTCTAGAAACTAGCTCTCTGTTACCACTGGAAATTGATGACAAGATTCTGCTGCTGAAGACAGTCATGAGGTATAGAAGAAAGAAATTTCTATACAGAAGTCAAGCTGGTACTGACTTCAAAGTGTCATCTCTACTGTCTAGCCTTCATTGTGCTGGAAGGAGCTCTGTATGCTACGACAAGAGAAAATTAATCATCAACCTTACCCAGCTGTGAATTCTGTGAGCTACAACAACTGGCCTGCAATGGTTTGTGCTTTCGTGTAACAGTGACAATAACATTGTGGGAGTAGTTAACCACATTCTAATTGGGTTTAAAGTCTCCTTCATAATGTGGAACCCATATCCGATATTGATATGAGGCTTAGGGAGTTATAGGAGAGAACCTAACACTATTATTCAACTAGATATATATTGTATTAAACTGACTACTAAAGACTTATTGTTATGCCAATAGATTAATGCACCTTTCAGCTCCCAGTAGTGAAGCTTCCAGGTGCAGAGCTTGGTGATTCACATGAGGAAACATAACTGGTTGATGTGCAGATAATTAGACTGCACAGTCCCTATCCCTGAGTAGGATACTTACATCAAAATTCTGTGTCCTAACTCTCAGGGATCACTGCAGAAGAGCAGACAGAAATATTGAAAGAGCCAGAGATGATGGAATAACACAAGGAAATAAGAGATTTACAGACAGCTGGGAAGTTACTCATATGAACTCACACCAACAGTGAAAGCATGCACAAGTCCCACGTAAGCTCAAGACAGAGAAACTCCCAGGATAGACATGGAAAGTGGGTAAGAAACCCCAACCCTACTTGAGGAAGTATTGGCCAACACAGGCTACTGGGAGGGGGAGAAGGAGTCTCTTTCAAGGATGCGATTCTTCATACCTTAATCAGACTCCGGCGGATGAATATATATATATATATATATATATATATATATATATATATATATATATATATATATATATATATATATATATATATATATATATATATATATTTCAGAGAGAGAGAGAGAGGAGAAGAAGGGGAAGTTTGGTATGAGTAGTAAAGGGGGTACATATAGGGGAGCATTTTCAAATATGATCAATATATACTATATGAATTTCTTTGATTCAATGAAAGAGAAAAAATGAACCCATAGAATATGAATTACATGAATAGAATACTTCCTATATAGTCAAAAGATAGCTGTTCATGTGCATAAAGTTTTCAAATTATTCGTCATCTTACATTTTTAAAAGAAAAACCATGAATACATTGAATCGTCTACTGTATCTGCTCAGAAGTGGAGCCGGACATAAAATACGGTGTTTAAAAATATTTTACTGGTAAGATTAAAAAATATACCTATACTAATTCCAAAGTTCTTTACAGGAATGATACATGAAATGATGTAGAATGGAAAATTTTTTAAGGTGTGCTGAATGATGGAACCCGAGAAACGGGTCAATGTTGAGTGGGAAGAGTCATGTGGGACTCTTGTAGTGTTCTATGGATTCCCAGTGTTTTTTTTGGACAGGGATTCTTGGTGGCCCCAGCTGCCCTGAAAATATCTATGTAGGTAAAGCAAGCTGGTCTTGATTTCTCAGAGATCCACCTGCCTGTGATTCCCCAGAGCTAGGCTTAAAGGTGCCCTGGAACTATCCATGTAGGTAAAGCTGGTTGGCCTTGATTTCGCAGAGATACACCTGGCTCTGCTTCCCTAGAGCTAGGATTAAAAGCTTGCACAACCACACATGGCAATTTCAAGTATTAACAGCTACTCGGGTTGAATAATTGTACAGACTTTTAAAATTCATGGTTGGTAAAACTATTGTCTGTATAATTAAAAATATGAAATATTTTCTAAAAGAGAACTATAAAAATATAGAGATTTTAAGTTAAAAGAAAAAAGAATTCTTTAAATTAAAAGAAAATCCTGTGACTTTACTAGCCCATTTGAGTGCTTGAAATGGTTGAATACATTTGAACAAACATGGGCTTTGTTCCTTTCTGCAAATACTATTTCCCTACAGGGTGAATATATGGAAAGAATGGAATATTTTGAATGTCATCATTAGACATCACATACAGAATGACAGAGTGACAGGACTGATTGACTCAGCACCATAAAGAAAGTCAGGAGGGAGCTGGAGAGATGAGTTGGTGGTTGACACAAGGAGCATGTGAGCAGCATGAGAAAGCATCATCCCAAAGAAGCCTAGACTGACTCACGCACAACAGGAGGATGTGCAGCTTCCCAAACTCAGAGAACACTGTCAGGATGGACTGGGCAACAGAGTAAGTCTCAAATATTATACAAGGTCAGGATTTCTCCATCTCTCTTCTCCCCAATCTGGGACACAGACATGAACAGTAGGA
The DNA here is from genome assembly GCF_000622305.1 of Nannospalax galili. Lineage (NCBI taxonomy): Eukaryota > Metazoa > Chordata > Mammalia > Rodentia > Spalacidae > Nannospalax > Nannospalax galili. The sequence continues at coordinate 9,443 of NW_008328101.1, forward strand.
AGAAAAGAGGAATCCACAAATGCCGTGTGAAAGTCACACATACTAAACACATCCTTATCTAAAATAGGAAGTGAATATAGAACTTCATGCTATGCAAATATTCTGAGTCTCATCAGAGACTTACAGTCACATTTGGGAGAAATGTATTAATTTTAAAACAATGAAAATCACAAGAAATCAGAAGAGCACAAACATTTTCAAAGAAGAAACAAAACGAAAGACAGAAAATTTACTAATTTCATGATATGTTAAAAAGTCTCTTAATAGGCCTTAGCATATCTAACAGAATGCATGAATCTGTCGGGGGTGAGTAAGGAGTGTGGATGGGGAGAGAATGCAAATATGAAACATTTTTATGAAATGCACAGAAATTCAATAAAAATATATTTTGAGAAATTCTTGAAGGGAAAAACACAGAGAAAAAATTAAGCCATTATCTTGCATGGGCAAGAAATGTGACATGGGAGATCTGTAAAAATTAAATAAAAAATGAAATGAAGTGATATTTGTATACTAGTCATTTCCACATAATTCATGTGGAATAATAGCGGTCATTTGACATTTACCACAGGACAAATCTTGACGAAATTGCAATAAATTAAACTATCAGAATCTCTTTCTTTCTAGTGAAACAGACAATGGCAAAAACATTCTCAGGTCTTTACCCTTCTTTACCTTGGACCTCTCACCTGGGCCCATATCTCCCCTCTCTTCACATTCCAGGGCTCTTTGCTTTGTCCCAGAGAGGAGACCAGAACAGGCTGACACACAGCAAGACCTGTGTATGAGAAAGAAGTACATGACACTTGCTGGATTCTTCACAAACAACCGGAATTCCAACAGAACTAAACTCCACTGGCAACAGAGGAAGAAGAGATGACTCTCCAAATCATTTCTCAGTTATTATTTTATGACAGACTCAATTAGAATACACAGTAATTTTTTCAGTTTTCATACACTGAATTCTATGAATGATTCAAAATGTAGCTATGGGAATGGAACTTTAAGATTCTAGCTACAGAAAAACCTCCTCATGGGTGGCTGAATTTAACACCAAAAATAATGAAGATGCATGATATGTCTAAAAATTGGACACAAACATGCTGTACATGATGCCCAGACATTCCCAATGCATTAGTTATGAAATAATCTAAGACTTATTCAGAAAAACTAACAGAATCTAAGACTTATTCAGAAATCTAAGAATCTAAGAATCTAAGAAATCTAAGAATCTAAGACTTATTCGGAAAAACTAAGACTTATTCAGAATAACTAATGTATGAAGTGGGCCATTATCTGTCAAAGGATGCGGAACAGTAAAACATTCTGCAAGAAAAATCTCCTCACCTATGGACACCAGATTGCTGTAGTTTTCCAACATCACCTCCCTGTACAAAGCCCTCTGAGCAGAGTCTAGGCATTTCCACTCCTCCTGGGAGAAGTCAAAAGACACATCTGTGAAAGTCAATGGATCCTAAAATGAAAAATGACAACTTGACCATATATCCATCAACAGGGTACAAGGAAAAAAACAGACAATTAGTAAAGAAGTTCTGAAGAAAGACAACCAATCTGAATTATTCAAAAGTACATTTCTTGATGCAGTAACTATCTATAACCTACTTGCTAACTCTGTGCAAAGAAGAACAGCATCAGATCCTCTAAATTTTTGTGCAGATTATGATTTTAAGGGGTATAGCACATAAATTAAGCCCAATACCATTTCCCTCTGGTATTTGTAGGATACATGATCAGTTATATATATTTACCCGATATAAAGTCACGTAAATTCAAATGCTTATAGTCATGCACTATAGTCCTACCTAAAACATAGATTTTGATGTAACAAGATCTGTGGCTGGGCCTGACTTAACCCTTTCCTAACAGGCTTTGCTGTGAGGCCAGTGACTCCGGTACAAAAGACACTTACTCCAGGAGCACAGAGCAGGACCATGACGGAAGAATAAAGGAGCGGTTTAAAGGAAGAATGCCATGGACTGGGTGTGCTCTCACTCAACAGGAAGAAGAGACACAATCTTTGTCAAGTGTCCTAGAACCTGCATATAGCGATGAAATCATAGAAACAGTAGTGCATAAAATACTCTGATAGATTCTTTGTATAATAGTTTCTCTTTTTATCTTCATTTGCTTAACTAATATTTATCCAGAAGGAACACACTGGCCGACTTATGCACACCACAATAAGAAGATTTGAGAACTGGGTTCCTCACCACAGAGAGTAATGAAAACATGAAGAAAAGATTCAATATTGACTGAACAATGTTAGTGCTGCTTCCAAATGGTTCCACAAATCAGTCAGAAATACCAACTGAGAGAAAGAGGCCTGCTTCAGAATCTCCACCTGGAGAACTCAGTATTTAACAAACAAATGAGAAAGGTTTCTTTCTCCAAAGAAAAGAAGAAAACTACAGTTATGAAAGGAGAGATTCTATATATGTCATGATTCGTGTGCTTTATTCTGTAAATTGCCAGAAAAAAAAACTTATTCTGAATAAATTAAAATCATTGATGTTAACATCTGGCATTTCGTGCAGAGCAGCTCAACCAATGGAATCAACTCCCTGGATACAAAAGAAAACAGGTGTCAACAAACCCAGCAGCACATTCCATCAGGGCTGTGATGTGGGTGGGATTAAAATGATAGACAAAGTAAAACAGTATCTGAATAAAATAAGAAAGAAAAAAATTATCAGTTTTATGTGCAGTTCAAACAACAATACAGTGTGGCATATGAGGACCCAAGCCCATCCCCCTTAGGCATTGAAGACTGGCATGACTCTATTTTCACCTAGCACATCATAAGTAATTTTGAGGTGGTTGATCATGCATTCATTGGATTACTCTGGAAAAAATAAGCATTGGAAGACAGAATGGAGAGAGGGCTATGCTACGTAGGCGGTACATATGTAAAGAGTTGACATGGGTCAGGTATGGTGGCACATAATTTTTAATCCCAGGATTCCAGAGGCAGAGGCATGTTGATCTCTGTGAGACCCAGACCAGTCTTGTCTGCTTAGCATGTACTCTGCCAGTGTATGTTACAAATTCAAAATTAAAAAAATTTTTTTTATAAAGAAAGAGTATGTGGTCCATCCTTGGATGTATTTACCTGAAGAGAAGCCATCTGTCTCCTCTTCTGTGAGTCTCCTTCTAGGCAATCTTACATAAACAGTCTTCTCTTTCCCCTGAGAAACTTCTGTTCAGTTCACTGAAAATCCACTTCACCTGCCAACATAAGAGGAAAAATCACCTTAGAAAACAAAACAGGCCATTCTCTCTATTTTCCATCACAGTAGATGCACAGGAAGAAAGAGCTCAAAAGGGAGATCCCTATAGAAGTTTCTGCTTTCCTGCCTTTGAGTGGCCGCCCTGCCAACAAGATCAAGAATTCCTACTACATCATGGGAATGGAGTTGCACACAGCTCCTTACCTAAACAAGGCAGAGTGACATGGTTTTCAGCCTTTTTACTAGAGGCTACACTAGTAGCCTCTGAAGCACTGGTCGTTGACCCAAAGCCTAACTTGTGCCTGGTGCTGTTAACTGAAACAGCACTGACACTTCTACTCACCTTCATAGACAGAATTTGTGTGGAAGATGTAAATGGAAGTTTTTCTTTTAAATGCTAAAGTTCAATGAGATTAAAAAGTCTACGTTAAGGTATACTGACTCAAGCTTGAGTCCCCAGATATCTCTCAATGTGAGTCCATCCACTGGAGCCTGGTTAACCCTTAAATAAGACCAACTTTCCCTCAGCCAGCAGTAATCTGTGATCCTCATTATTTTTATAAGCATTTTTAAAAAATTTATGAGCTGGGCATGGTGGCTCATGCCTTTAATCCCAGCACTCGAGAGTCAGAGGCAGACAGATCTCTGTGAGTTCGAGGCCAGCCTGGTATATATAGTGAGTTCCAGGCCATGTGGGGCTACTGGGAGACTGTCTCAAAAAGACCAAAAAAAAAAAAATTATGTGTATGCCTGTATTGCCTGCTTGTGTGTAACTGCATCCATGTCGTGCAGTGCCCTAGGAGGTCAGAAGGGGGAGTCAGATCCCTTGGAACTGGATTTAAGGACGGTTTTTCACTGCCACAGGGGTGCTGGGAGTCAAACCTAGGTCCTCCGCTAAGCCATCTCTCCAGCTCTTTTATGAGCATATTTTACAACCACGAAATAAACGAAAAAAATTTACGTAAAAGAATGCGCAGGCCAACATACACAAATATCTGCAGGAAAATTTTCAGAGCTGACTTGCACATTGAAGGCCAACAACAACAACAACAACGAGAGGCTTATACCAAGGCTTTAAACGCAGCACTACAGAGGCAGATGCAGGCTGAGCTCTGGAGATCAACCATGGCCACCCTGTTCTACATTTCAGGTCCCAGGCCAACTGTTGCTACATAGGTAGACCCTGTCTCAAAATAATAAATAAATAATTAATAAACAAATTAATTAAGTAATAAAAAAGAAAAATGGAAATGAAGACCAAATCCCTGGAGAATCACAACACACCACGCCCAAGTTCCTCCTGAAAGGTTCATTTTCCCACCTCTCCTCGGGCTGCATTCTACAATGATCCAGTGACTGGTGCTCTTCCCAGGCCAACCCGACCCCAGGTGCCCCATTCCCACCGCTCCTCTAACTCTCTGTGAGTTTCTAGAGCCCATCCTGCCTCATGTTTCCCACCGCAGGATTCCATGTGGTTCCTACAGCTCTAGTGAGTTTCCCCATCCTCTACCTAGACCCACTTACCTTGCCGCCTACCCCTGGTCCTGCACTACATGGCTAGGAGTGGCTCCTGGGGCTATCCTGAGACTTGGGGTCCTCTTTGAGGCCCAATCCAATCAGCCCTCCTCAGGTTCTGCACCAGGCTACTCCACGTGGTATCCAGCCCTGGTGCGTTTCACAGTCACACTAAACCCCAGCAGTCTTGCCTGCCTTAGACTCTCCCCAAACTCTCACTGAAACCGCCCAGTCGCATCCTCCCCACTTCCTTCTACTTTACTCTTCTGACCCTGCCTACTTCACGTCCTTCCTCTAAACAATGATACCAAAAAATTTTGTTAAATCATTTCCTCAGAGAGATCCCCTACTAGAGTCAAATACCTGGAACTCTACTACTAAAAATAATTTTGATATTGTGAACGAACCTCCAGAAACTGTATTTTCAAAGAAAATATATGTCTCAAGTTTAAGTGGTCTGCTGGTTATGGACAATTTGGGCCTGAATTCATCCTGCACTTTACATCTGTCACCACTAGAGGGGGATATTGACATTTTACTAAGCAAAACAAGTGTTTTCTGGAAATCATTGTTACAATCGCTTTTACATAAAGCATAGAGAATTGCTTTCAAAAATGGCAGGAAATATTCATGCAAGACTTTTAAGATCTGAAAGACCCAAACTACGAATTAAAGGCAAAGACAAAAGGAGAGGAACACCAGGCTGAACGTATGGAGAACGTTTTTAGGTAGAAACACATAAAAGGTTTCTCCTATATAAAGAATAAAATGCCCATGGCCAGGCACAGTGGTGCACACCTTTAATCCCAGCAGGTGGATATCAGTGAGATCAAAGCAAGCTTGACATACATAGGGAATTTCAGGACAGCTGGGGTTACAGGGAGACTCTCTCTCAAAAGGATAAAAAGAAGAAAGGAAGAGGGGGGAGCAGAAGAGCAGGAGGGAGGGGACTAAGAGGAGGAGGAGAAGGAAGAGTAGGAGAGGAGGAGGAGGGGAGGTGGAGGAGCGGAGGAGGGGGAGGGGAGGAGACGAGAATAAGGAGGAGGAAGGAGAAGAAGAGGAGGAGGAAGGGGAGGAAGAGGAGGGGAGGAATGAAATGCCCATCCCAGTACAAGACCAAAGAAGCAGGACCAGAAAACAAAACCCCAATGGCCTAGCTACAACACTAATAACAGACACTTGGAATGATATTCAGGACCCAGACATGAGCTCACACAACTCTAGCTACCCCGTTTTTCACAAAGATGCCAGAAATAAACATTGAAAAAAGGACACCATCTTCAACAACTAGCACTGGGCAAAGATACGAGTGTGCAAAACAATGAAAATAGATCCGTTTTTCTCACCCTCTACAACATTCAATGCCAAATGGAAAAGACCTCATCATGACACTGGACACTCTGAAACTGCTGGAGCAAAAGGTGAACAGCATGTGTCAACATCCAGATATAAGCTGTGACTTCCTTAATAGGATTCAGTAGGACAGGAAATAAAACTGGCAAATGGAATGCCATAAAACTACAAAGCTTCAGCACATCAACCTTTCTGTGTGACCAGTTGTGAAACTTTGTAATTATTGCTCTCTCTTGAAAAGGAAGTTTCTTTGTACACCACATACCTCTAAAGAAAAGACAAAGAATCTCAGAGAAGTTGCCCCTCTGATGTTCTGGAAATTGCCCAGGCACCCTGCAAGACATAGAACTGTAATAAAATTCACAGATCTTGAAGACCTTTTCTCAAAGACAGTCAGGCCTGACGGGTTTACTGGTGCATGCCTTTCATCCCAGCACTCAGGAGGCAGATCTCTGGGATGGAGCCCAGTCTGGACTACATAGTGGGTTCCAAGCTGGCTGGGGCTATGGGAGACCCTGTCTAAAAAAATAATAATGAAAATAAAACACAGTCAAGACTGCTATTGTTTGAGGAGAAAGCACAGATAGCAAAATAAATTTGTAACAATCTCAATAAATCAACAGAACCCTCAGATTAGGAATTTCTATACATTAGGTTTCCAAATGGCTTGTGCCTGTAGGAAAGTCCAAAAGATGTAGACATGACATTTTCTTCTCTCATTTTACATCTTTGTTTTCTTTCTTTTCACATTGTTTTTATTATTCGTTCAAGTTTAAAGATGCACAGTAACGACATTTAGCTGAGTTTAATCATATTATACTTGGATACCATTCATGAGGGCATGGTCCCTCCATACTTCTGGAATATGAATAGATCTTTCCATGTGTTTCTGGTGAGAGGACAGATGATTGCTTAGGGGTATCTGGCTAAAAATATCTGAGTGCCCTGGCATGAGAATGGATTCTAAGGGAGTGACATGTAGTCAATCCAGGAATGACAGAGTGGGAGAAGTTTGCAGAGTTAAAGTGTAGTGTCCTTCATTTTCTCACAATGTAAAGGGCTTGAGGCCATCATGGATTTATCACAGCATTGTTCAGAGAGGAAATTTTAAAGATAAGAGAACCACATCTCTTCAAAAAGACTACATATTTTGAATATATTGTGGTGATAGCTCATGAGGACAAAGGGAAGTGTTGGAATTGTGCCCTCACTAAGTCAGAAGTAGTAATCAGATATGTGTTATTGTTTGAAAAATAATGACAGACATTTGCACAATGATGAAAGAAAGTATAGAAATATGAAAAGTTGCTCACCTGGGTAAATATGCATTGTGACAGGGAGCAATGTGGCCTGAGATTCTTGGAAGAAACTGGAGATATTGCTATTATTCATGAGTTGGACCTTATTTTTCTGCCTGGACAGGATGTAAACCATGGCACTGCTGGTTCAGAGCATGAGGCTCCCATACAGGTCATCAGTGATGGGAAACAAAGTTTCTCTTACTAAATTTCAGAATTTTGGATTTACTGGAGCTGAAGAACACTCATAAGCAATTGCTCTGAAAAGGGTCTTTAAAATGCTCACGTGGAAGGAGCTGCTGCAAGACACCCACCCCCAGAGAACCTAACACACCACCCAAAATTCCTGCCAAGTTCACAAGAAAGGGTCCAAGCTAAAAGTTTCATTTTTCTCTGGCACATTTCTCAAGAGAATGAGAACAAAATCACAATAGTCATGTCACTGAAAATATAAGCAATGAATTTGGGACATCCAATGGGGTATATATGTCACGGTTGGCTTCCACATGGAGCAAATAGTTGCATAGCACCACAACAACCCCACTTGATTCCTATCTTTACATCAGACTCACGGAGTCATGCTTGAAGCCACACCTGGCTAGCAACTCAGAGAACCCAAACACAGCTGAAGACCTGTGATCCCATGAAACTTCATATGCAAATGCTGTGTGAAATACCACAACAGTGGATGAGGCAATCTGTAAATTCGTGGATGGTAGTCTGGCAGAAGTGTGTAGGAAAGGCAAATCCATAACTGGAATAGATATCAATTTCAGCAAGGATAATGGAGTGCTCAGCAGTTTAGAGGACTGACTGCTGTTGCAGAGGACCTGGTTCCATTCCAGCACTGACATGGCAGCTAACATCTGTCTGTAACTCCAGTTTCAGGTAAACCAACACCCTCTTCTGGCCTCTGCAGGTATTGCATGACATGGGTGCACTTGCACACATGTAGGCAATACACTTATTTACATGAAATAAAAATAGTAAAATATTTAAATAATTTATTAAAATCTCTAAGGAAAGCGCCGATGACTTACTCCTGCCAGCAAGACCAAACCTAAGATTCCCCAAAGCAGCACCACCAACTGAAGACAAAATATCCAAAAATTTGGAGCCAATTGGGACTTTTACTCAGCCACAACAGTGGGAGAAGAACTCCCTCGTGTACAATTCAGGAGCATGCACAGCAGCCTGAAACTCTTGAAGAGACTTTTCTCTACTGTTTTAGGAACACTGAAAACTAGCCATAATTTTGGTTATTTGGCAAGTCCTTCAGAGTAACGTGCCCCAAAATATTGTGGTGCCTCCAAAATCCAAACAGGTACACTCAGTGCTCTGCCTTTTATTTGGTAGTAGGACAATATAAGTGCCAGTGTTTATCCTAGACACCGAAAGGATTATCTCTGTATGCCCCAGATGACTACATTCCAAGAAACTTCGCTGAGCTAGAAGGCCCTTAAATTTGAATATGATTTATTTCCTGTCCTATGACATGCATATGCTTTATGAGTCCAGAGTAGTTGTTAACTTTTCCCATCATACAATGAGCATAATTTTTTCAATATGAGGGAACAATATGGTACCTGTGGAAGACACAAATAATCGAAGTCCCTGTAAACCATGTTAAGACATTGGAATACAGAATTAATATATAGTTGATGTGGAACAGGAAAGCAATAATGCTGGCCTTGACACTTGAAAGAAAATTTCTTCTGGTGCTCCTTATGAACATGTAAGGTGATAAAGCATTTGCAATACTTTTAACTTTACATGTACTCATGGTGGTATGTTAATTAGCTCAAGTAAGAATACCAGAGTTAAGCTGGGCATGATGGTGCATGCCTTTAATCCCAGCACTTGGGAGGCAGAGGCAGGAGGATCTTTGTGAGTTCAAGGCCATCCTGGTCTACATAGTGAGTTCCAGGAAAGCTGGGGCTACATGGAGATGCTGTCTCAAAAAGACCCCCCCAAAAAAAATTTAAAAAAAAAAAAACAGAGCTGGCACCACAGCTGCAATTAGACTCATGAATTGATTACATATAAAATAAATATATGTCTACACTAATATATATCTATGTATCCATCAATATTCTGCACAGACCAAACAGGACTGCAAATGTGACATACTGGATCTGTCCCACCACCCACATCTTTCAAATTCTGAATAGTGGCAATGTTCTTTAAAATCCCTCCAGGAATGCAGGGTGATTTGGGTTTACATTTTCTCTGATACAGGAGCTTTGATCATTTCCAACCTGATTTTCCAACCACAATAGCCCTCAGTTCAAAAGCCAAGGAACCAATGTGAGGATTATATTCTCATATAATTAGAATATAAATTCTAACAATATTTATACAAATTATGGACTCTGAAATAGCTACAGGGTGAAATTAGGCACACATTGTCAACCTGAGTCAGACTTCGTGTGCAACTCCATTAATGACTTCAACTCCATATGCATTGTCATTAATTATAGGGAAACAAGCCTGTCTGGATTCTAATAGAAACAATCTCTATTCAAAAACAGTATGATGAAAGTGACAAAAGCCTTAGTGTCTACTTTTCTGTAATGTACACTTGTTCAACTTAGAGGATGTAGTTATATTTGGGGAAGAGAAATTGAAAAGTGCTTGATGTTGTAGCATGGTACATTAAACACACTGTGGGGCTTACCTCCCTTTGCTTTTGGGGCTGCACAGCCTCTGGCGTACAGGTGCCAGAACCTTTCCTGGGTAAGTCCAGCAACTCACCATGCCTTGATTCCCCCAGCCTCTTTCACCTTCCCAGCTCCCCTGCTACCTCTCTCCTCCTAGCTTGAGCACTGTCCCATTTCTTTTCTTGGCACCCCAAACACTGGGGCTAACCTCTCCACCCAGAGCCACCACTACTTTCTGATCCTTTTCATCCAGACCAACCCTATTCCTCCGAGGGCCTTTTCCCGCTCCCACTTGCATCCCTGGGTGGCACAGCCACTAGTTTCTGAGACCAGAATCTTTCCTGGGCCCTGCTCCCAGGCCAGCCCAGCCCCAAAATTCCTGAGGGCAGCATCTTTCCTGGAGGGATCCAAACCTTAGGAGAAAGCCTGAGAGCATCCGAGCCTCATCTCACTTGGGCCTCTGTGGGAACTCCTGAAAATGAAAGCAATTAGGCCACTCCAATACAAAAATCAAAAGGAGAACCTGAAGCCTAGACCAACCAGCTTTTCATGCCCAACTAGTAAACCACAAGGGTGCATAAAGTTTACAAAAAGAAGCAGATCTAAACTCAACAAAGGAAGGCTAGAGTCTCATACAAGAATCAGAAGCTACGAAATAAATTCACATGTCAGAGTCTCAGAGAAAAAATAATAACATGAAAAAACAAAATAATATATCCCCACCAAGTACCAATAGTCCTCCAGAGGAGTACAATGAGAACTCCCTAGAGATAACACAGGACACAGATCTCAAAAGAACAATTTTAAACATGATAAAAAGAATTCCGTGAATTTAAAGAACACACAAACAAAGAAATCAAAGAACTGAAGGAAGATGGGGATAAAATTCTGAATGAATTCAGAAGAGTTAGAAATATTGAAGACTACTCAGGCTGAAATGCAAAAGGAAGTGAAACACTCAGTATGCCAATTAGAAATGACAGGAAAAAGCCTCACCAATAGCATGAATGAAATTGAAAACAGAATATCAAGACTGGAAGATAAAATGGAAGAACTAGACCACTCAAGCAAAGATTATGAAAAATTTAAGAAAACACAAGAATGGAATATTCAAGAATTGTGTGATGCCATAAAAATGAAACTTATGAATCATAGGCATACAGGAAGTAGAAGAATCTCAAGATAATGTTATGGACCATATCTTCAACAGGATTGTACAATAAAATTTCCCAAAATTAAAGAAAGACGTGCCCATACAAATACAAGAAGCATATAGAACACCTAATAGACAGGATCAGAAAAGAAACTTTCCGTGTCACATCATAGAAAAACACTAAACGTTCAGCGAAAAGAGACAATACTGAAAGCTGCAAAAGAAAAAGAAGTCACATATAAAGGAAAACCCATCAGGATTACAGCTCACTTTTTAGTGCAAACTACGAAAGCCACGAGAACCTGGACCAAAGTATTTCCATTTATAAATGACCACAGGTGCCTACCCAGATTAATTTACCCTTCCAAAATGTCTATCATAGTTGAAGGGGAAAGAAAAATCTTCCATAACATAAATAGGCCGAAAGAATTCATGTCCACAAAACCAGCCCTTCAGAGAGCCCTTGAAGCAATACAAAGAGCTGAAGAAAGGAACAACTATACAGAAGGCATACAGAAAGAAATTCAACGAAGGTATAAGTGTGGAAATGCACATCTATATCAAGAATGTGAACAGAAATAAAAATGACAGGATTCAATACACATCTTTCATTAATAACTTTAAATATCAATGGACTGAACTCCCCCAGTCAAAAGATACAGAATAGTTGAATAGATTAAGAAACAGAACCCATCTTTTTGTTGTCTGCAAGAAACTCATCTCACTTTCAATGACAGGCACCACCTTAAGGTGAAAGGATGGAAAAAAAATATACCAAGTGAATGGTGCTAAGAAAAAGCAGGCATTGCAGTTCTAATATCAGATAAAATAGACTTTAAAACTAATCAGAAGAGATAAAGAGGGCCACTTCATCTCATCAAAGGAACAATAAACCAAGAAGTTATTACAATCATGAGCATATATTCACCAAACTCTGGTGCACCCAACTTCATAAAAACAGTAATACAAGACTATAAGACCCAGATTAATCCAAACTCATTAATAGTAGGGGACTTCAGTACACCACTGCCTCCAT
>NW_008328101.1:21837-46838 GCF_000622305.1 Nannospalax galili
ATATACTTTCTATTCAGTGCCCCATGGAACCTTCTGAAAAATCCAAAATATGCTGGGGCACAAAACAAACCTCAACAAATACAAAAAGATTGAAAAAATTCCATACATTCTAGCAAACCACAATTCAATAAAGCTTAAAATCAACACTGGAAGAAGCCCTAGTAACCACATGAACACATGGAGATTAAACAACACATTCCTGAATGATGAATGGGCCAAAGGAGAAATTAAGAAAGTAATAAAAGTACTCCTGGAACTAAAAGAAAAGAACAATACAACACAACAAAACCCCTGGGACACGTAGAAAAGCTGTCCTTAGAGAAAAGTTTATAGCTCTAAGTGCCTATATTAAAAAATCAGAAAGGACACAAATAAATGACTTAACATTGCAACTCAAGACACTTGAAAAGCAACAACAAATGAAACCCAAACCCAGCAGACAAAGAAGAAATAACAAAAATCAGAGCAAAAAATAATGAAACAAAGAAAACAATACAAAGAATCAATGAATCCAAGAGCTATTTCTTTGAAAAGATAAAAAAGACCATTAGCCCAGTTAACCAAAGGAAAGAAAGAGAACCTCCAAATCAACAAAATTTGAGATGAAAGGGGAAAAATCACAACAGACACCAAAAAGATCTAGAACATTATAAGGGGATACTTTAAAAACCTATATCCTACTAAATTTGAAAATCTAAAAGAAATGGACAAGTATCTAAAAGTATGGGAACTGCCAAAACTTAACCAAGAAGAGATTAACAGCTTAAATAGACCCATGACATATAAGGAAATTGAAACAGTAATACAAAACCTCCAGACTAAAAAACCCCAGGACCAGATGGATTTATAGCAGAATTCTATCAGACATTTAAAGAGGATCTACAGCCAATACTATGTAACTTATTCAAAAAAGATAGAAATGGAGGGAGAACTTCCAAATTTCTTCCATGAAGCCATCATCACTCTAACACCAAAGCCTGGTAAAGATACAACCAAAAAAGAGAACTATAGACTGATATCCTTAATGAACATAGGTGCAACACTTAACAAAATACTTACAAACCACATAGAGACACACATCAAAAAGATCATCCGTCATAATCAAGTTGGCTTCATTCCAGAGGTACAGGGATAGTTCCATATACGTAAGTCAATAAACATCATAAATCATATAAATGGGCTCAAGAGAAGAACCACATGGTCATCTCAATAGATGCAGAGAAAGCCTTTGCGAAAATTCAGCATGCATTTATGTTCAAAGTCCTAGAGGGAATTGGACTGGAGGGAACATACCTCAACATAATTAAAGCCATATATAACAAACCCACAGCCAACATCATTCTAAATGGAGAAAAGTGCATTCCCATTGAAATCAGGAACCAGACAAGGCTGTCCACTATCTCCACTTCTCTTTAACATAGGGCTTGGAACTCTTATAAGAGCAGTAAGAAAAGAGAAGGAAATTAAAGGAGTAACAATTGGAAAAGATATCAAATTATCCCTTTTTGCAGATGATATAATATCTAAGAGATGCCAAAAATTCCACCAGAAAACTCCTAGAAATTATTAGAATGTTCTAATAATTGGCAGGTTACAAAATTAACCTACAAAAGTCTATAGCCTTTCTATATACCAATAATAAACAATCAGAGAAAGAGTACATGGAAAAACTCCCTTTCACAGTAACTGCAAAAAATATATATGTATCTCAGAATAAACGTGACCAAAGACATTAAATACTTCTACAATGAAAATTCTAAATCTTTAAAAAAGAGATTGAGGAAGACATCAGAATATGCAACGACCTCTCATGCTCATGGATTGGAAGAATTAATATTGTGAAATTGACCATTGTTCTAGTTTTTTTCTTCATTGCTGTGACAAAATACTCTGACCAATATCAACTTGGGGAGGAAACGGTTTATTTGTTTTATATCTCCCAGATCGCAGTTCATCAGGGAGCCCAAGGTAAGAACTCAGGGCAGGAACCTGGAGGCAGGCCATGGAGGAATGCTGCTTACTGGCTTGCTCCTCTGGCCCCTGCTCAGCCTGCTTTCTTATGCAACACAGGCCCAGCTTCCCAGGGGTGGCACCACCCTCAGTGGGCTGGGCCCTCCACATCACTCATCAAGAAGATGCCCCTCAGACATGGCCACAGGCCAGTCCAATAGAGGAAATTCCCCAGTTGAGGATCCCTCAACCCAGGTGTGTCAAGTTGACACTAAAGCTATCCAGCATAACCATCCTACCAAAAGCCATTTATACGTTCAATGCAATACCAATCAAAATCCCCATGACAGTTTTCACAGATTTGAAAAAAAAAAAACATCCTAAGGTTCATATGGAAGCACAAAAGACTTCGGATAGCCAAAGCAACCCTGAGCACTAAGAGCAATGCTGGGGGCGGGGGACTGCTATACCAGATATTAAACTGTAGTACAGAGACAGAGCTATAGTCATAAAACAACATGGTACCAGCACAGAAAGAGAACTATAGATCAATGGAACAAAATTGAAGACCCAAACAAGATTACATTCAATTTCAGCCACCTGCTATTTGACAAAGGGGCAAAGAACATTCTCTGGAGGAAAGACAGCATGTTCAGCAAATGGTGCTGGCAAAACTGGATCTCCACCTGTAGAAGAATGAAACTACACCCCTATCTTTCACTTGGCACAAAAGTAAACTACAAATGGATCAAAGACTTAAATGTGAAGTGTGAAACTCTGAAACTATTAGAAGAAAACATTGGCAATAACCTAAAAGACACATGTGTGAGAAAGGATTTTCTAAACCGGACATCAAGTGCCCAGGAAACAAGGTCAAGAATCAACAAATGGGACCTGATTAAACTAAAAAGTTTCTGTACATCAAAAGAAACAACCAAGGAAGTGAAGAGAAAACCCACATAATGGGAGAAAATCTTCACCAGCGACACATCTGACCAAGGTTTAACAGTCAAAATATATAACGAACTCCAAAAACAAAGAATCAAGAAAGGAAGTAACCCATTTAAAAGATGGGCTAAGGAAGTGAACAGAGCTCTCAAAAGAAGAAATAAAGATGGCTAAGAAGCATCTTAAAACGTGTTCAAAATCAATAGTTATTAGGGATATGCAAATAACCACTTTTCCCCAGTCAGACTGGATAAATCAAGAGAACCAATGATACCAAATGTTGGACAGGATGTGGGGAAAGGGGGATGTTCATCCACTGCTGGTGGGACTGCAAACTTGTTCAACCCCTATGAAAAGCAGCTTGGAGCACTCTTAAAAAACTACAAATGAACCTACCATTTGACTCAGTTATACCACTCCTTGGCATATACCCAAAGAACTCATCCAATTGCAGAGACACTTGTATTGTACATCCATGTTTGATGCTGCCCTTTTCACAATAGCTAAGAGGTACAAGCAACGTAAGTGTCTCTCAGTTGCCGAGTGGATAATGAAAATGTGGTTCATTTATGCACAATGGAGTTTTACTCAGCAGTAAATAAAGACGAAATCATGAAATTTCTAGGTAAATGGATGGAACTAGAAACTGTTATACTAAGTAACACAGACTCAGAAGAAAAAAAAATTATGTTCTCCCTCGTATGTGGATACTAGCACCAAATCCTGATTATGTGATTATATATCCAGATATAACTACAGGAACGAGGATAATGAAAAGGATCCAGGGAGGTAAAGGAAAAGAAAGAATCTGAAAGAGGAGAGCAGTAGGAAACAGGTGTTAATAAGGGAGCTATGGATAAATATGCAGTTATTTTAAGAGGAGGGGGAGGGAATGTTATAGAAGGAACCTAGGGGATAAAGGAAAAGATGGAGCTCAAGAGTGGTGAGACCACAGGATAAGAGTATTAGTAAGGGAGAAATGGGAAAAATGGGGGCATCTTTAATGGGGAAACTGTGGTGGAAGGGTTAGACAATGTGAGAATAAATAATTCCTAACTCATTTTAAAAAACCAGAGGGAATCATATTAGTCCAACAACCTACTGACAAATTATATATACAACCAGATCAAAGAATATTATATAAATCTAGGCAAGGTTTTTCTGAAAGTGGTCTTTGCCCAAGCTTCATCTACATGGCACATGGTAATTAGAAGTACCAGACTGGTGGAACTAACCTTCTTGGATGTTTAACAGACATACTTTGAGGCCTATACTCATTTGGTCAGAGGGACATAACGGACAGTTTTTACTCTGTGCCCTCCTAGGTCAACAAGTTCCAGGGGACTATGAGCATCTCTCAAAATGTCCTGTAATTGTGGTAGGTCACCTGTCCTCTTGATCACCGAGGCCAAGGAGACCTCACAAGACGGACTTGAACAAGTGTCCCATCTACGAAGAGGAGGGTCCACACAGAGGAATCACTTCCTCCATGCTTCCAGGCAGAGCCAACCATGGTCGAGCAGGACCTTTGACTTATCTTCACATAGATGGAACTGGAAAAAGAAAGGAGCCTGGTGCCCCTCCCAAGCCCATGTGAGCCCTCAGGAACAGATCCTCAAACTACCTTAAGAGTAAAAATAAATTGGTTTATCTGGGCCAACTGCATGGCCTTAAACACACAAAAGGAAAATATAACCAAAGATTAAAGGGGCCAATATAATTTTTAAGAGTCTATATGTATAGCTAAAGGCTACATAACAAGCAACAATGCAAGATAGGAGATACCTTCTTTTGAATTGTTGGCCAGGGTGGCCAAAGGGACTCCCAGATAGTAACCCAGCATAGAACTGGGAAAATGAACAGCAGACCCCAATCTTATCTAAAGGAATAGTGACAGCTGATTGCTGCTAGATGAGGAACAGCTGACCCTCCTAAAACAAGGACCTCTAGATAGGCTGACTAGATTCACCAGATGGACAAGTACTCTTTCGATACTTGCCTCCTCACAAACTGCATGCATGCAAGGCCTACTTTGGAAGAAATCAAAGAAATAAAAAGTCTTTATGCAAATTACAAAAAGATGTCGCCTCCTTCAGGCTGGTTTGCAGCATGTGGGGCATAAACTTGGATTCTAATATTCCCTTGCTTCATTGGGGTGTTATGCACAACCTCTACCCCTGCCCACACATTCACTAGTACCCTAACCCTCATACAAAAATTAAATAAGCTAGGGCATGCAACAATGCATGACCCACAGTAGGTACACATCACCAAAGTTCCCTTCTTTCTCGATACCCCTTTACTGAATCTTCATCTCCGGAAGGGATTTTTAAAGGACCATGCATACTCAGGTGCCAAGAATCTGAGTGTAACTGACTGTGACTAGTAATAATCAGATACATAGAGATTAGAGACACATGTGCAAACATTTAAGTGTTAGCAGCATTAAAAATGAGTCTTTCTGTCTTTCTGTAGGAAACAGTATATTTTAAAATGAAATGGAGATCTTTTTTGAAGGTTAAAATCTCATTCAATTTTATGTCTTACAGGGTTTATACTGAGTTCAATATTGTATAACTACTGTATTAAGTCAACTGTGATCCTAAACATTTACAGCCACTTTTGAAAGAGATGTATCCTTGCTCTGGAAATTGTTACTGAATATGTTAAAACTGTAATGAAACACTTCTTCTAATCACGTGGTTATTAAATTTAAAATAATGCCATTTTCAATGAAAAAAAAAAACAAATACTGTGGGGGCTGGAGAGATGGCTCAACAGATAAGAACACAGGCTGCTCTTGTAGAAGACCTGGGTTTGAATCTCAGGATCCATATGGCAGCTAGCAACTTTTCATAACTCCAGTTCCAGGGAATCTGATGCCCTCTTCTGACCTTGGTGGGAACTGCATGAAATAGGTGCACTTACATATATGCAGGCAATACAAGAATACACATAAAATAGAAATAATAATTTTCAAATAAAAAAATAAAAACACACTGTACCATTTTGTAGGTGTAACTTGAGGGCTCACTGATTTTACTATCCACAAGGCTTATTAAGGCCAAAATAATAAAATGTTGAATTTGTCAAGTATATTTACTGGAAGTAGAAGTAACTCCCCACACCTATCCCAAAGTGTGCTTGACATTTAAATGAGATTATGACGTTTATAGTGTCCAGCTGCATTTATTTATGATGGTGACTACATATTTCTTGTTCTTCATTCTGATTTTTTTAACTTTTTAAATTTTTTTGGTCTTTTTGAGAAAGGGTCTCCCTGTAGTCCCAGCTACCCTAGAACTATGTAGACCAGGCTGGCCTTTAACTTACAGAGATCTACCTGCCTCTGCCTCCGAAGTGCTGGGATTAAAGTCATGCACCACCACACCCAGCCTTTTTTTGGTATTTTAATTTTTTTGAGACAGGATCTTCCTAAAGCTTCAGTTGTCCTGGAACTCACTACGTAGATGATGCTGGCCTTGAATTCACAAAGATCCACCTGCCTCTATATCTCAAGTGCTGGGATTGAAGGCCTGTGCCACCACACCTGGCACCTACTTCTGATTTTTACAAATATTTATTTATTCACTATTTTTTCATGTGCATAAGTTTATTCCCTGCATGAAGGGTGGGTACACCCATGTCATGCAATGCCCAGGAAAGTTAGCAAATGGCATTGTATCCCCTGAAACTGGAGTTACAGACATTTGTTAGCCACCATATGAGTGATGGGAAGTGTACTTCAGTACTCTGCAAGAGCAGCCAGTGCTCTTAACCACTGAGCCATCTTTCCAGTCCTGGGATTTATTTTTTGATATTTTCATTATTATACAATTTCAAACAATGTATTTTGATTATATTTAGATGCCCATACCCATGTCGACCCACCCTACCACCACCATGCCTGATAACATCTCCTACATTATAAGTATTTATGAAAGGCATACAAAGAGTAATTTATGTTCCCCAAATGTTTGGCAGTGTGGGTCTCTCTTTTCCAGCCTTGACAACATGCCCAGCATCTTTCTTCTTGTATTCTTATATGTAATTTTTTGTCATTGTTACCAAAAAGAAAACCTCATATTTTCTTTTTATTATCAGTTTTCCACAAGACCAAAGATACGATCAAAATAATTTCATATCCTAAAAATGTGTGGATAAGGTATGAATATTTTTGGTCAAATAACCTCAATTCTTCTTTCAAAAACTATTCCATGATATTCTGTTATGGTAATTGCAGCTTTATGGAATATGAGTAAGTCTGGAAGGTTCCCAAATCAAGAATGCTCTTATTCCTTTGTAAGAGAGGTTGAGGGAGTGTCATTACCCCTTCAGCCATGTGGGAATGGAACGAATAATTGTCCTCATCACATATCAGTGGACTCAGTATCCATGGAATTTACTGGTGACAGCGTCTAGTACTTTCCATAACCCAGCCTAGAGTCTACTGTTACAGCAGCCTCAACAGACTCTGAACCCATTGGTCTTTTTCTCAAATTTTTCTTAATCCCATACTTAATTCTCATACTAAGTGGAACCATGAGTCACCAGTTAAAAAACTGCAGGATTCTGTTCCAGAGAGCGTCTTCATTGAGGATCTGGTTGGTCACAAGAGGCTGAGCATGGAAGCTGGTAGCTGCGGGCTTCTGGGACCACGGTAGGAAGCAGATGTGGAGCTACCCAAGGAGCATTCATATTCCAGGGCTGCCATTGGGATGCCAGAGTATCCTGCACCATGGAGTACACAGGAATTGGGTGGTGCCGAGGAGGTTGCAGGAACTCTGAAGACTGAGTGTACATGGGAGATAGAGTTGCAGCACCATCACTGAGTGGACCTGGAAAGTAGATGATTGCATGACTGTGGCCCAGGATCCTGGACAGGGCCTCTCCTTATGGAGAAAACATGGGCTCACTCCTGGGCCTCTCAAAACAAATGTTCCAGTAGAGCAGGTAGAGACATCCTTTCCACATCTTGATCATACCCCTCCAATCGAGATGTTTGGAAATGGCTTTAGCTTTCTGTAGATCTCTCGTGGACGATCGACTTTATGTTCAGCAATTTCCTACTCCTGGAGAAACACGCTGACTTCCCAATCACTCCATTGTACAAGAATAGGCCCTGAAGGCCGCCGTGCTTCCTGGTTTCCGTTCTCTTCATTTAGTGCCAGGTCATGGACCAAACTTCCATCTGACATGCTGCTGTCACCATTTTCCCTCCTGAGCTGCATCCTTTTCTGCAGTGGCCTGGGAACCAGAGCTGACATGATGGATCAACAGAATCTGAAGCAGAGAGGGTACTGTGTTCACTCCTCGGGCTTCTGGAAGTCTCATTTTTCCTGGAAATTTAGCTCTAGTTTTCAGGCAGTTTCTTTTCAGCAATCAACCTGTCTTACAAGACAAACCATTCTCATTTGTTTGGTTTACCTTGGAAAATCCCATTTTTGTACATGTGTATAAAATTTGTTCAATATTGACACATTTCTATATTCTCATATCATATAAGACAAATTGAAAAAATTAAATTATATGATTATTAAATATTCTAAAATGCATGGTCTCACTTTCGAAGATATTATGTTTAAACAAATGCATATATTATACATTAAATATGTACATATATAAATACAGAAATAAATACATTATATATAGACATACATATATATGCATATATATGTATATATGTATGTCTATATATCCAATGCACAAATGAGTAACAATGACACTATTTTGTGAGATGTAGGACAAGGTGTGTGATGGGTGCAAACAGGAAAGCACGGTGATGTACATGCATAAAATATGCCAATCACAATATTTTGTGCTGATACTAAAAATAATTCAACTAAAATTTTTTCATACCCTGATTTTTACACACAGACAATGTGAAAATAAATGCAATAATCCTTGGAAGGAGGAATGGAAATTATACTGTGGTTGACAAGTGATTCTAGGAAGGTCAGTGCTGCTAGCTACTCTTCGTCAATACAAACACACACATACTTTGATGTTGCATCACACCTGTTTCTTTGTATCAGAAGAAAACTTACTAGCTACACACAAGATAGATATTATATTTCTGTGTCTGTATTAGAGAGCAAAATCTGTTCTTAGATGTGTGTCCATTACTGCAACTGAAAAAGAATATATTTGGAATCCCTGAAATCTCAGGAAAGAGCTAATAAGGGCTGTTAAATTTCTATGTATTGACATGATCAAGACTTCTAAATTAAAATCAAGTTGGGATATTTAGGCAAACATCTGCCTGGGATCAACTGTTTTTGGGAACCTTCTCAAGTTCCACTATAAAGCCAGAATGACAATGTTCAGATGGTCAATGGGATAATCAGAAGTCAGAGAACTCTTGTCAGCTGTGGACATGTGTCCATTTGGAAGAGAAGGGAGAGAGCGCTCTGTGACCGTGGGTTTTACTATCTACAGCACATCAGACCTAACTCAGGCATGCATTGTATTATGTGTTTGTGAGAGATCACAGCACACACAGGCTTGATCTTGTGAAGACAGTCTCTCAGAGTCTTTTTAAAAATCTCTGCATCTATTCTAACATGACGTCTAGTGCTATGACCATATATACTCCTAAAACAAGAATCTTGTCTTCTGAGTAATAGTAATAGGAAAATACAACCTCAGTTTACCAACTGGGCCTGCTCAGTAGTACTGCCTAGTGACACCTGAGTTTCACTGTCAGAGTTTCATTTCTCAGTTTCAGGAACTGAAGATGGTCTCGAAACACCACTTTTATCTGTATCACATTTACCCTTCCCATGACATTCCCTATATTTTCCAGGACAACTGCATATTAACAAGAATTCAATTCCTATTACGTCCTCTCAATCTAAATACACTCCCATAGAGTTTAGTACGTGTTTAGGAAAAGCACTGTGACCAGGTGTTATATATTGGCATTTTTCTAAGGGTCTAACTTCCTTAATTGACTGGATCATTGAATCTGATTCAAGATATGTCAGGGACATGTTCAGAGTGTGGAATTCATAAAATGTGAGTTCTTTAAACTCAAGAGCACCTGAGATTATAAATAGCTGTAAACCTGAACAAATAAATGCAGAGAAAGAATAGTGGCCTGATGCCTGTGCAGCTAGGGGTGAGAAGGAAGAAAGAAAACTGATAGAAAATTGGGGATTGAAAGGATCATTATTGAAATGTATTGCCCTGTAAAAATCCAACATTTTCATGATATCCCTTAAAAATGAAAACTAAGGAAAAAATTAAATTTTTTCACTTATAAGAATACTGGGAATGTCTTTTGAAGAATGTTTACATGAATATGTTCTCTATAGATTAGTTTGTATTTTCAAGTTCAATCCTAAGCACTGTTGTGCTACATGAAATCATTTAAAATCACTGATATTGCCATGAAAATGCATAGTTTTCTAATGTAAAATGTGTACTATTTCCCACATGTATAATATAGATGGAAACCACATAAATTTCCATAGGGAAATTCAGAAACATTGAGATATATGACTTTTTAAGAACTGTGCTGAATCAAACTTGGGGCCTCTGATCTTAGGCATCTAACACTACCTAAAATCAGAGTGTGAGGTATGGAACATTTGATACAGTGTTCCATGTATAGGAGAGCACATAACTTATCTCTCATGATTTCCATTGTTTTGTTGGTAAGTCATGAACATTTGATTATGGTTACAAAATCAACTCCCAGAGTCTTAGGTGTTGAATATTTTGCTCTGGACATCATGATTCAGAAAAAGATTTATGGAAAGCAATTGGATCATGACCATGATTTCATAGCTGTTCCTCCATTCAGCCATGATTGGAAGAGAGTAGGACACTGATGTACAACATTGAAGGACAGATTTTGCCTCAGCCCTTGGATAGACCTTCTCTACCTCTGCCTCTTGAGAAATGGGACTTTAGGTGACATTGTCTTCAATTTTTATCATTATCTGCCATTTTCAAAGACGTAGGCTACAATGTAATAGGATAGTAAAATGTTAAAATCACAATCTTGTAAGATAAGTTTTCATTTTTCTCTGGTTTATTATTTTTAACCACATTCATGTAATACTGAAAACATCTAACCACTCATTCTGTTGTGTTATTCACCACTAAACTAATATACTTTACAGATTATTCTCACCCGTGAGTCATTGGAAGTGACTGCTTTCTGATACTCAGGATTCTCCTTTTCTTTTCCTATGGTAGAAATGTGCCAAACATACAACACACTAAAATGCATTCTTATTCATTAAAAAAAATACATCTACTATGACTAATTTTCCTTGTCCATGAATTAGTCAAGGAACAATTGACACTAATGAAGCATTGCTAATGCACTGAAGGAAAATATATCCCTTCAACTAAGTCAAAAAATGCTATAAATTTGCATACAATCCTTTATACATTAGAAAATATGAATTTCATTTTTTTTTGAGACAGGGTCTCCCTGAAGCCCTGGGCGACTTCAAACTCACAATGTACACAAGCCTGGCATTGAACTCACAGACATCTGTCTGCCTCTGTCTCCTGAGTCCTGGGATTACAGCCATGAGCCACCATGCTCAGAAAAAATATGAATTATTTGAGGGTAAAATTAGCCTATGGTTTCAAATGTTTCTATATAAAACAGTTACATCTATCAAAATATCACATACCATTTGATGAAAATATAGACATAATTAATATAAATTTATAAACTATTTTCTAAAATACTCTAGCCTGTTATATTATAGGGAGTGTATTATATTCTGGCCTTTTTATTATGGAATTTACACTTTAAAAAATATATCTGCATGAATATTTTCCCCTTTCATATGCAAATGAACATACTGCTACTCATACACTTTAGGATATTCCAAGTCGCATATCTGTGTTAACATTTTCACGTATTCACATGCTGTTTAGAGAATATGTGGCAATTCTTTGATACTGAGGTGCTTTATTGACACAGTGTATTCTTTGACAGTAAATAATGAGGTATTAATCTTTGAATTGTGTGAGGTTCCTCTTCACTGTGAAATTTCTGATGTTTCCTAAGACAGGAGCCATTTGTAAATGGTGGCTGACATGATTTTTATATGTAGATTTTCTATACATAAGGATTCTGTGATAGTCAACACGATTGAATTGGAAAGTGAAGGCTTCCTCACAGTTTTTATGTTGCTGGTTTCTCACCCATATGAATTTAAAATAAATTTTGATTGGAGATTTTGCAATTTTATACTTAATTCTAAGATTTCCTTCTGTACACTATGAAGTTTTGTAACATATAAATATAAGTGTTTCAACATTTTCCAGACATATTTTAGACATATCCCTTTAGTACGGATTCTATTTTGTAGTCTAAAGATTGAGTCCAAGGTAAAGCATGTACCACATTCTGTGCAATTGTAAACTATCTCTTTAGTATGAGTTTTTCATAACTGCTACCATTTGACATACGATTAAAGGAATTGAATTGCCACATTGCTTATATTGCAGTGTCTCCCTTTATTGTAACTTCTTTGATGTTCCCAGTTAAAATACCAGTAATGGACTTTTCAAAACCTTTTCATTTGTGAGGTTTCTCTCCAGTATGAATTCTCTGGTGTCTTCTATGTGCTGAGCTCACAGTTTGTCACATTCATTTTATCAGAATGGTTCCTTTCTAGTATGAATTCTCTGATGAAACATTAAATCTGACATACAACTAAAGGACTTGTCACATGCTTCACATTTGTAGGGATTCTCACAAGTATGAATTACTTGATGTGGTCTTAGATGAGACATATTTTCAAAGGACTTCCTATATTCTTCACATTTTAAAGGATTCTCTGCAATATGAATTCTTTTATGTGTTTTATAAGTTGAGCTCACCATAAAGAACTTGTCACATTCTTCATGTCTGTAGGGTTTCTCTCCAGTATGTATTTGCTGATGTAATCTAAGATGTGACATTTGACTAAAGGACTTACCACATTCATCAGGTTTCCCTCCAGTATGTATTTGCTGATGTGCTCTAAGATGTGACATTTGACTAAAGGACTTGCCACATTCTTCACACCTGTAGGGTTTCTCTCCAGTATGTATTCTCTCATGTACTCTAAGATATGCAATTTGACTAAAGGACTTGCCACATTCTTCACAACTGTAGGGTTTCTCTCCAGTATGCATTTGCTGATGTCTTCTAAGATTTGACCATTTACTAAACGACTTGCCACATTCTTCACATCTGTAGAGTTTCTCTCCGGTATGTATTCGCTGATGTCTACTAAGATTTTACCATTTACTAAAGGACTTGCCACATTCTTCACATCTGTTGGTTTTCTCTCCAGTATGTATTTGCTGATGTCTTCTAAGATTTGAACATTTACTAAACGACTTGCCACATTCTTCACATCTGTAGGATTTCTCTCCAGTATGTGTTCGCTGATGTGCCCTAAAATGTGTCATTTGACTAAAGGACTTGCCACATTGTTCACCTTTGTAGGGTTTTTCTCCATTATATATTTGCTGATGCACTCTAAGACTTGACATTTCACTAAAGGCCTTGACATATTCTTCATATTTATAGGGTTTCTCTCCAGCATGTATTCGCTGATATACTCTAAGAATTGACATTTCACTAAAGTACTTGCCACATTTGTGGGGTTTCTCTCCAGTATGACTCCCCTGATATAATTTGAAACTTGACATCGAAGTAAAGGACCAGCCACATTCTTCACATCTGTAGTGTTTCTCTACATTATACATGCTCTGATGTCTTTTAAGAGTTGAGTTCTCCAGGCAAAGGAAAAAAGAAGACAATATTTCAGTATAGAGAATAAGGCTGAGACAATCACACACAGATACATAGGAATATGTAATATGCACGAATACAATTTCCAACATTGAGAATCATTCAAACAAACAAAAATAAAAATCTATGGAGTAAAAGAGGGAGATGAAATCAAAACCAAAATGAGAAAATTTATTCAAAAAAATAAATTAGAAAATATATTAAAAATACAGAAATACATGGATGTACAGTCGCAAGAGCTTCATTTAGAAAGTTGAAATAAGTATAAACAGAGCTCTACGTATAAGCCAAAAGCAACATGAGAAAACTACTAAGCCAAAAAAAAAAAAGAATAAAAGAAAAAAAAGGAAAGAAAGAAAAGGAAAGAAAAAGAGGATAAAAAGGAAAACCAATAGTTAATCCTGTTAGAGAGAAATACCAATTCATTACACAGGCAGGAAATTTGTAATAATATCAGATCTCTTCTCAAAAAATGAGTAGAGGGAAAACATCATGAAATAGTGTAAAAATACATTTATCATACTGAAAGTCAACATATTAACTAAAATTGACTTGCAGAAAAGATATCTCTAAAAACTGATGAAGGAAGAAGGTCATTTGAAGAAATGTACTAATTCATGGCAGCCAGCCATCACTTCAAAATTTATGGAAGCACACACAATACACAGAGGAGAAACACACTGTCATTCATGGGAACAGAAGTTGGAACAAAATTGTAAAGTGTAATTGATGACTGCACCATGTCCCAGAAGGGATCCAAAAATTGTAAAGTGTAATTGATGAATGCACCATGTCCCAGAAGGGATCCACCATTAGCAACACAGAAAACAATGTAAGGCCAATACTAATATTAATAAAGATTAATACTAATCGATGATTCTAAAAGCCAGAATACCAGCAAAATCCTATTGAATAAAAAATGCTCTCAAGCCAGGCGTGGTGGCACACGCCTGTAGTCCCAGCACTTGGGAGGCGGAGGCAGGCGGATCTCTGTGAGTTCAAGGCTAGCCTAGTCTACATAGTGAGTTCCAGGCCAGCCGGGGCTGCAGGGAGACCCTGTCTCAAAAAGACCGAAAAAAAAAAAAAAAGCTCTCACAATATCAATAATATTAAATGAAAACAGCCTCAAGTAACATAGAGTCAAGAAGAGTGGGTTTAAAGTGATATTGAAGTATCTTTTCTGTGCAAGAAACACACTTTACTGAAAATGACACCCAGAAACCTAGAATTATGGTAAACAAATCACCAGCTAAAAGAATATGAATTTTCCCAAAATTTGGAGGAAAAAAAACCCTCAATAGGTGAATTATTTCATAGATTAATAGGATTTCAATGACAACCACAGATGGTTACTTAGAGGACATAAGAATAAAAATTTTTCAGATTTCCATAGAAATTATTTTAGAAAAGATCACATATTGGGTTGCAAAGACAACATCATGTAAAACAAATGGTGTTAAAAACTGATTGAACTGCTTGATTGCTCACCTACAGAAATAAACATGTGACTGTTTGTCTTTGAGTAAATCTTGGACCCTTTGGACTTAACCTCTAAAAGCTCACAACCCTTCCCAGTCAGTGAAGCATTCTATAGTTTGTTCAGAGAGTGTAGTCACTGGCAAGGTAAATGAATTCAGCCAATTCAGAAAAAATATTTTATTTACTATTTTAACTTTATATGTATGCGTGTATTGCCTGCATGTAGGTAAGTGGAGCCAGGTCGTGCAACACCTGCAAAGGACAGAAGAGGCTGTCTGATCCCCTGGAACTGGAGTTACAGACAGGTGTTAGCCACCATGTGGGTGCTGGGATTAGAACCCAGGTCTTCTGCAAGAACAGTTAATGTTCTTAACCGATTAGCCATCTCTCCAGCCCCATGATCATGTATTTTTAAGTAATAGTGGGAAAAAACTACAAATAAACTAAAAAGAAATGAAAGGCTGTGGAAATACTTCTTTATTGAGCAAATTTCACTTGAATGAACTTTGGATCATTATTAAAGCCAAGATGGGAATTTTCAAATTCCTACTCATTTTTTCTTTGAAGAAAAAATTTTATGGATAAAAATCATGACCTCAAATATACCTGTGGGAAAAAAAAATCAATAATAGAAATGGAATTCAATTTTCTCCTGACCGAAGAAGCTAGACACAGTGCATTAGATGGTGAGAAATAACCAATAGAAGAGGAGGAGGAGGAGGAGGAGGAGGAGGAAGAAACCACAGAATATAAACATTACATGAAATCCATTGCTCTATCCATTGAAAAAATGGATCCGACCGAAAACTGGAAAACATAACCAAAAAAAGTATTAGTAAAAAGCAAATTAATAAAATACAGGTGAGAAGGAGTTGTTGAAAGAGACTTCAATGAAATACCAACTTCATTAAGGAATAACTGATACATGTTCAAAAAGCTAAAAGAGAAGAGGGTGGATTCAGACCTCCTCCATCAGGGTAGCTGCTTGGAGCACAGCAGACCGCCAGGGAATGCCAGGTTCAAGCTGCCCTTTGGCCTCCAAATACCAGAGGGCCTGAGAACCTAGAGGAAAGCCTGAGAGCCCCCAGATCCTGCCTCCACATGGTGGTGAGTCTCCCCTAATTGCACCATACTCTCCCCCTACCTGGGATTTTGTGAGGCCTCTTCCAAGGCCCCAGGGCAAATGTGGCTATGGCAGGCTAAGGCCAGGATCTCAGCAGACCACCAGAGAGTGACATGCTCTGGTGCCCCTCTGGCCTCCCTCTGGCATAGGCTTGGCAACACACAGGACTGTCTGAGAGAGCCTGGATCCTGCCTCCATGTGGTGAAGGAAGCCTGACTGTACCTGACTGAAACCTAAACTGGGCTTCTGTGGGTACCCCTGAATAGTTGATCTGAAGCGATCAGTTCCCTCCAACATAAACCTGAAAGAACCTGAACCCTGTACCAACCAGCTTTATATAACCAATAAAGAAAGGATCTAGGCACCTGGATAATACGAACGGAAGCATACTTCAACTTAATTCTCATATCAGAATCATAAACAACAAAGGAAATTCACTTGCTAAAACTACAACGAAAGAATAATAAAATGGAAAGCCAAAACACTATGTCCCCAGCAAAGCCCACCCATCCTGTAGAAGAGTTCTACAGGAAGAACCCCCTTGAGATAACCCAGGACACTGAATTTAAAGAACAATCATAAACATGATCAAGGAATTCAACGAATTTAAAGAACACACAAACAAATCAAAGAGCTAAAAGAACACAGGGATAAACTTCTGAATGAATGCACAAGAGATAGAAACATTGAAGAAAATTCAGGCAGAAATGAAGACGGAAGTAAAAATCTCAATAAGCCAACTACAAACAAGAGGGGAAAGCCTCACCTCTAGAATGAATGAAACGGAAAAGAGAATATCAACACTGGAGGACAACGTTGAAGAATTGGACCACTCAAGCAAAGACTATGGAAATTTTTTAAAAACACAGGAATGGTATATGCAAGAGATATGGGACACCATAAAAAGACCAAATCTACAGACCATAGGAATAGAGAAAAGAGAAGAATTTCAGGTAAATGGTGTTAACCAGATCTTAAACATGATTGTAGATGAGAATTTCCCGAAATTGAGGAAAGACATCCCCATACAAATACAGGAAGCACATAGAACACCAAATGGACAGGATCAGAAAAGAAACTTCCCAAGACATATCATAGTAAAAACATTAAATGTACAGAATGAAGAGAGGATACTGAAAGCAGCAAAAGAAAAACAAGTCACATACAAAGGAAAGCCCTTCAGAATTACAGCTGACTTATCAATACAAACTGTGAAAGCCAGAAGAGCCTGGACCAAGGTATTTCTAGTTCTACATGACAAGAGATGCCAACCCAAAATATTATACCAAGAAAAAAATGTCTATTATCCTTAAGGGGGAAAGAAAAATCTTCCAAGACACTAATAGCCTGAAAGAATAAATGTTTACAAAACCAGCCCTTCAAAGAATACTTGAAGCAATTCAGAGAGCAGAGAGGGAAACAACTATACCTTGGGGCAACAAAAAGAAAATAAACAAAGATATAATCTAGAAAACACAAAATTACACAGAGAACACAAACAGCAATCAAAATGGCAGCAAACAATACACACCTTTCAGTAATAACCTTAAATATCAATGGGCTGAAATTCCCATTCAAAAGACACAGGCTAAATCAATGGATTAAGAAACAAAATTCATCTCTTTGCTGAAACCCATCTCACATTCAAGGACAGGAACTACCTTAAGGTAAAAGAATGGAAAAGAATATTCCAAGCAAATGGCACTAAGAAACAAGCAAGGGCTGTAATTCTAGTACCTGACAAAATAGACTTCAAAGTAAAACTAATCAGAAGAGATAAGGAGGGTCACTTCATTCTGATCAAAGGAACACTTAACCAAGAAGATATTACAATACTTAACATATATGCACCAAATTCTGGTGCACCCAAATTCATAAGAACAACATTACAGGACATTAAGACGCAGATTAACCCCAACTCAGTAATAATAGGGGACTTTAATACCCCACTACCTCCATTAGACAGGTCAACTGGACAAAGAATAAACAGAGAGACGTCTGAATTAAATGATACCATACATCAAATGGACCTAAGAGACATCTTTCTATTAGTCCACCCAAACATCAAAGAATACACTTTCTCCTCAGCACCTCATGGAACTTTTTCAAACATTGACCACATACTGGGCCACAAAACAAACCTCAACAAATTCAAAAATATCAAAATAATTCCATGCATTCTGTGGGACCACAAAGCAATAAAGCTCAAAATCAACACTGGACGAACCTCTAGTTACTACAAGAACTCGTGACGATTGAACAACACACTCCTAAACAATGAGTGGGTCAAAGGAGAAATTAAGAAAGAAATAAAAGAATTCCTGGAATTCAACAAAAAGGACAATACAACACAACGTAATCTCTGAGACACAATAAAAGCAGTTCTAAGGGGAAGTTTATAGCTCTAAGTTCCTACATTAAGAAATTGGAAATAGCCCACATAAATGACCTAACACTGCAACTCAAGGCACTGGAAAGGCAAGAAAAAATGAAACCCAACACAGCAGAAGAAAAGAATCAACAAAAATCAGAGCAGAAATTAATGAAACAGAAACAAATAAAACAATACAAAGAATCAATGAATCTAAGAGCTGGTTCTTTGAAAAGCTAAACAAGATAGACAGACCCTTAGCCCAGTTAACCAAAAGAAAGAAAGCAAGTCCAGATCAACAAAATCAGAGATGAAAGGGGAAACATCACAACAGACATTCAAAAGATCCAAAGCATTATAAGGGAATATTTTAAAAACCTATATGCTAGCCTAGAGTGGTGGCTCACACCTTTAATCCCAGCACTTGGGAGGCAGAGGCAGGCAGATTTCTGTGAGGTCAACACCACCCTGGTCTACATAGTGAGTTCCAGGACAGCTGGGGCTACAGGGAGACCCTGTCTCAAAAAGACAAAAAAACAACAACAAAAACCTATATGCAGTAAAGGTGAGGGCACTGGTAGGGAAAAACTGGAATCCTGACACGTGGGATGGAGATGTGTGGGAGAACACTGATGAGGCTGATGATGTTGCATCCTCAGACCCTGAGGAATTTACTTCACCTGATAAATTAATCTCCCACCCTCAGCAGAGAATGCATTCCCAAACCCTGCAGACCCACCCTCCCCATGATTGCCTGAGGAAACTAATCCCATTCACCAAGACAAAGCTGATGTCCCTCAGGGCCCAGTTATTGTTGCCTGTAGACCCATAACCAGACTCAAGGCTACTAAGGCCCCTGGAGGAGAGATAGAAAGTGTGGTCCATGAGGAGGTGTGTTACATCACTAAAGAACTTAGTGAATTTGCTAATTCATTCAAGCAGAAGTCTAGTGAATATGTCTGAGAATGGACTTTAAGGGTATGGGATAATGGTAGAATTAATATAAAATTCAATCAGGCTGAGTTTCTTGACATGTGCCCCTTGACAGGAGATTCTAGGTTTAATATGGAAGGTCTGTGCAGTTAAAATAGGTGTTAAAATTTATTTGATTGGTTGGCCGAGGTATTTATCAAAAGCTGGCCAACTTACAGAGAACTGGAGATACCTAATATCCTTTGGCTTAGTGTTGATGAAAGGATTATAAGGCTTGGGCAAATTGACATACTCGAGTGGATTCACAGGGGAAGACCAAATCTTCCACAATGGGATGGCCCTGTGGACATGCCTTTTGCTGATTTTATGAGATGGAAAGTACTGAGAGAAACACCAGAATATTTGAAGAGCTCTATTTTTGCTATTTTCCTTATGCCAGATCTTATAGTTGGAGATGCTGCTGCTCAATTGCATAAATTAAATGTCAATATAATAGATTTAGCAGGACCTCAGAGTAAGGGTCAGGTGGCAGTACTGAATTGCCAAAGACAAGGTGAGTGTACTTATCGTAATGAGCGGCAAAGGCAAAACAATACCTAAAATGGCATGACCCAAAGGGACCTTTGGTAATAGCTAATAAATCATGGTGTTCCCAGGGACCAAATACATAAGAAGCCTACTAAGTTATTTGATCTGTATAAGAAGAAAAGCTCTAGGACAAATGACAGGACATCAGTATTGAATCATAGCAATAGAAAATACAACTCAGTCAACCAATTTGCCAACTTGAGACAGCTTACAGACCCAGAATCCCTGGAATGAAGGGAGGCAGGTGCCCTTGAGAAAGGACATTGTCACAGTACCAAAGAATTATGCTGTTCACCTTTCCCCCATCCTTCCTCAGAGGGATTTTTGTGGCCTTTTAGTAGAGTAACTGTACATTGGGGAAAAGGAGATACTCAGACTTTCCGAGGCCTATTGGATACTGGTTCTGAGTTGACACTGATTTGGGGAGACCCTAAATAGTATTGTGGCCCTTCAGTTAAAGAAGGGCGGTCAGGTGATAAATGGAATTTTGGCTTAAGTCTGACTGACGTGGGTCTAGTGGGTCCCTGAACTCATCCTGTGGTTATTTTCCAAGAACCAGAATATATAATTGGCATAGGTATACTTAGGAATTGGCAGAATCCCCACATTGGTTCCCTGACCTGTGGAGTGAGGGCTATTGTGGTTGGAAGGGCCAAATGGAAACCACTTGAATTGCCTCTGTCAGGGAAAATAGTGAACCAAAAACAGTATCGCATCCCTGGAGGGATTGCAGAAATTAGTGCTACCATCAAGGATTTGAAAGATGCAGGGGTGGTGATTCCCACAGCTCCCTTTAACTCTCCTATTTGGCCTGTGCAGAAGACAGATGGGTCATGGAGAATGACAGCTAACTATCAAAAACTAAATCAAGTAGTGACTCCAATTGCAGCTGCTGTACCAGATATGGTTTCCTTAGTTGAGCAGATTAATATTTCTCCTGGTACCTGGTATGCAGCTATTGATTTGGCAAAAGCTTTCTTCTCGATACCGGTTTATAAGGGCCACCAGAAGCAATTTGACTTCAGCTAGCAAGGCCAACAGTACACCTTTACTGTACTGCCTCAGGGGTATATTAACTCTCCAGCACTGTGCCATAACTTGGTTCAGAGGGATCTTGAATGCCTGACTCTTCCACAAATTATCACTCTATTCCACTATATTGATGATGCTATGCTGATTGGATCCAGTGAGCAGAAGATAGCAAACCATCTGGACTTGTTGGTAAAGCACACGTGCATGAGAAAATAGGAAATAAATCCAACCAAAATTCAAGGGCCTTCTACCTCAGTGAAATTTCTAGGAGTTCAGCAGTGTGAAGCATACAGAGACATTCCTTCTAAAGTTAAGAATAACTTGCTGCACTTGACCCCTCCCTCCACTAGAAAGAGGCACAATGCTTAGTGGGCCTCTTTGGATTCTGGAGGCAGCACATTCGTCATCTGGGTGTGTTACTACAGCCCATATATCAAGTGACTTGGAACTTGAGTGAGGCCTGGAACAGGAAAGGGCCCTTCAACAGGTCCAGGCTGCTGTACAAGCTGCTCTGCCCCTTGGGCCATATGATCCAGCAGACCTGATGGTGCTTGAGGTATCAGTGGCAGATAAAGATGCTGTTTGGAGTCTCTGGCAGGCCCCCATAGGGGAATCAGAGTGGAGACCATTGGGATTTTGGAGTAAGGTTTTGCCTTCATCTGTGGACAACTATTCTCCCCTTGAGAGACAGCTCTTAGCCTGGTATTGGGCCTTAGTGGAAACTGAATGTTTGTCAATGGGTCACCAAGTCACCACACAACCTGAGTTGCCTGTCATGAGCTGGGTGTTATCTGAGCCCTCCCCCAGCCACAAAATAGGATGTGCACAGCAACAATCCATTATCAAATGGAAGTGGTATATACATGATTGGGGCAAGCAGGCCCAGAGGGCACAAGCAAGTTACATGAAGAAGCTGCCCAAATGCCTATGGTTCCTACTCCTGTCACCATGCCTCCTGATCTCAAGCATGCAAGTATGGCTTCATGGGTTGTGCCCTATGATCATTTCATTGAGGAAGAGAAGACTAGGACTTGGTTTAGAGATGGTTCTGCATGCTCTGCTGGCACCACTCAGAAGTGGACAGCTGTGGCATTACAGCCAATTTCTGGAACAACCCTGAAGGACACTGGGGAAGGAAAGTCTCCACCATGGGCAGAACTTTGGGCAGTGCACATGTAATGCATTTTACTTGGAAGGAGAAATGGCCAGAAGTGTGATTATATACTGATTCATGGGTTGTAGCCAATGGTTTGGCTGGATGGTCAGGGACTTGGAAGGAGCACGACTGGAAAATTGGTGAGAAGGACATTTGGGGAAGAAGTATGTGGATAGATCTCTCCAAATGGGCAAAGGATGTGAACATAATTGTGTCTCATGTAAATGCTCATCAAAAGGTGGCCTCAACACAAGATGAAGTCAATAATCAAGTAGATTGGATGACCTGTTCTGTGGATAGTCAGCCTCTTTCTGCAGCTATCCCTGTCATTGATCAATGGACCCATGAACAAAGTGGTCATGGTGGCAGAGATGGAGATTAGGCATGGGCTCAACAGCATTGACTCCCACTCATAAAAGCTGACCTGGCTACAGCTGCTACTTAGTGCCAGATCTGCCAACAGAAGAGACCAACACTGAGTCCCCAATATTGCACTATTCCCCATGGTGACCAGCCGGCAACCTGGTGGCAGGTTGACTACATTGGACAACTTCTATCTTGAAGTGGACAGCACTTTGTCCTTACAGGAATAGACACTTATTCTGGTTATGGATTTTCCTTTCCTACATGTAATGCTTCTGCCAAACCTACTATCTGGGGACTTACAGAATGCCTTATCCATCATCATGGTATTCCGCACAGCATCGCTTCTGTCCAGG
Organism: Nannospalax galili; assembly: GCF_000622305.1. Classification (NCBI taxonomy): domain Eukaryota; kingdom Metazoa; phylum Chordata; class Mammalia; order Rodentia; family Spalacidae; genus Nannospalax; species Nannospalax galili. The sequence goes on from NW_008328101.1 coordinate 44,914, forward strand.
GAAATCACTTCACAGCCAAGAAAGTGCAACAGTGGGCCCATGGTCATGGAATCCACTGATCTTACAATGTTCCCCACCATCCTGAAGTAGCTGGTGTGATAGAGCAATGGAATGGTCTCTTTAATACACAATTACTGACCCTACTCCTGGAGGGCTGGAGTAGGGTCCACCAGAAGGCAATATATGCTTTGAATCAGCGTCCTATGGTACTTTTTCTCCTATAGGCAGGACTCAAGGACCCAGGAATCAAGGAGTGCAGGTGGGAATGATTCCTCTCACTATCACCCCTAGTAACCCACTAAGAAAATTTTTGCTTCCTGTACCCATGATTTTGCACTCTGCTGGCTTAGAAGTTTTGGTTCCAGAGGAGGGAGTGCTTCTGCCAGGAGATATAACAAACATTCCATTGAACTGGAAGCTAAGACTTCCCCCTGGATACTTGGGCTTCTGATGCCCTTAAGTCAGTGGGCTAATAAAGGAATAACAGTATTAGGAGGGGTGATTGACCCAGACTATTGGGGGGAAATTGGACTGGTTCTCCACAATGGAGGTAATGAAGATTATATCTGCAAGGCAGAATATTCCTTATGGTGACTTTTGGAGTTACCATGTCCTGGGATTAAGGTCAAAGGGAAACTGCAACAACCCAATCCAGGCAGAACAACAAATGGCCCAGACCCCTCAGGGATGAAAGTATGGTCACTCCTCCAGGGAAAGAGCCAAGACCTGCAGAGGCACTTGCTGATGGTGGAGGAAATATAGAATGGGTCGTAGAAGAAGGTAGTTGTAAATTACATCAATTTAGGCCATGTGACCAGTTGCAGAGATGTGGATTGTAATTGACATGAGTGATTTTGTCCTATTTGGTTAAGAATAGGCTTGTGCATATATATACTTATGTTAAGCAGATACTTGTGTTGGTCTTTTTAGAATGTGTAATTGGGGTAAGTGTTAAGTGGTTAAGTGTTGGGAGCCTGTATGATCATATTAAGCTATGAGATGCTAAAAGACTAAGCATTCCTTGAAGACCTTTTCACCTACTCTAAGATGTATAATGCATTGTATGATGGGATAGTCATCTCATGTTAGGTGAAAATATGACCTCAACATTGTTTTCATTTGAAAATTAAGCATGAGATATAGAGATGCTATCGGGTGTCAAGTTAACAAGGGGTAATCCTGGATATCAATTTGACTGGCTGTGGGATTAACTGAAATGAGAGAGATCTTTGTGATGGATAGCTTTAGTGTCAACTTGACACACCTGGGTTGAGGGAGACTCAGTTGGGGAATTGCCTCTATTGGACTGGCCTGTGGCCATGTCTGAAGGGCATCTTCTTGATGAGTGAGGGGGGATGGCCCAGCCCACTGGGGATGTTGCCCCCCCGGGGCAGGTGGGCCTGTGTTGCATAAGAAAGCAGGCTGAGCAGGGGCCAAGGGAGCAAGCCTGTAAGCAGTGTTCCTCCATGGCCTGTGCTCCAGCTCCTGCCTCCAAGTTCCTGCCCTGAGTTCCTACCTTGGGCTCCCCGATGAACTGCATGCGACCTGGGAGATGTACGACAAATAAACCCTTTCCTCCCCAAGTTGGTACTGGTCAGAGTGTTTTGTCACAGCAGTGAAGAATCAAACCATGACAACCTTCTTGAGTGGATCATCTGAAGCTGGAAGACATACCCTAAATGTGGGTGCTACCTTTTGATGGCAGCCCACATAAAAGGCCTAGGCACTTGCTTTTTGCCACTTGCCTCTGCTCTCACTGGTGAGTTCATCCTGCTGCTATCAACTGAAGACTAGCCGATCTTTTGGAATTCATCAGACCTTCAGCACTAGATTGGGACTACTGAGACATCCAGCCTCATGGACTGAGCGACTACAGATTCTCAGCCTCTCCAGTGTGGTGTGGCCACTGTTGGACTACTCAGACT
>NW_008328101.1:46916-62996 GCF_000622305.1 Nannospalax galili
TCATTCTCCCAGTTCTGTTTGAGAGCCTACAGGTAGCAAATAAATGGGGTGCTGATAGGGGAGAGTATCTAAATATGATCGACACATACTATATGAAATATTTTTTTCATTCAATAGAAAAGAAAAAATTTCAACCCATAGAATGCTAAGCACATGAAAACAAAATTTATCATATTGTAAAAAAATACACTGGTTTCATGCATTCAAATGATTAATATGATGGTTGTGTTTTAAAGAAGAATGGTGAATATATTGAATCATGAACTATAGGCACTCAGAAGTGGCACAAGATAAAATACAGTGAGCAAAAATATTTTGCTGGTAAACTTAAAAAATATGTCTATAATAAGCCAGGCCTGGTGGTGCATGCCTTTAATCCCAGCAGAGGCAGACAGAGCGCTGTAAGTTCAATGCCAGCCTGGTGTACATAGTGAGTTCCAGCAGCTACAAAGAGACCCCATCTCAAAAAGACAGAAAACAAAAACAAAAGAAAAACGTATAATCATCCTGAAAACCCAATGTAGAGTCCAGGACTTTCCTAAAGTATGCTGAATGGCCGAAAACTGAGAGCTGAGTCAAGTATTGAATGGGAAGAATCATGTGGGACATTTATAGTGTCCTTTGCATTCCTAGTCTTCTTTTTTTATTTGTTTCCGATTGTTTTGAGATGGGGTTTCTCTGTAGCCCCAGCTGGCCTGTAACTCACTATGCAGACCAGGCTGGCCTTGAACTCACAAAGATCCACCTGCCTCTGCCTCCCAAGTGCTGGGATTAAAGGCATGTGCCACCACATGTGGCAACTAAAGTAATCTCTAACTTTTTAGCTTATCTCAAATTTAAAACTGAATTTAATCTATTTTCTCTCATATTACCAGACAGTCCATTTTGGATTGTTTCCATCTGATCCACAACTCGGAAAAATTATTCTAAAATTTGGCTCCATCTTTAGAAGTTTCAGTCCAGTGTCCATGGGGCTCAGAGACTAACAGACAATGGCAAGACTGAGCCATGAGAGGGAAGGTCATAAGATCTCTCATCTCATGGCTCACAAGAATTATAGAGAGAAGGAAGGTGCCTGAACAAGACCTATCCTCCAAACCATGGTTCGGTGAACTGTATCCTATCTGGGATAAATACTGAAGTCAGAAGGATTATGAATGAACAAGCCTTTGAGCAGCATGAGAAAGCATGGATCCCAAAGAATCCTGGACTCACACACACACACACACACACACACACACACACACACACACACAGGAGGATGTGCATTCTTCCAAAAATCAAAGAACAAATGAAGAACTGCACTGAACAACAGAATATGTCTTAAATATTATACAAGGTCAATGTTTCAGAATCTCTTTTCTGACCAAACTGGAACATAGACATCAACAGTATATAGAAAGCAGAGGCATCCCGATATGAAATGTAGACAGTCACACATATTTAACACCTTCTTATTTAAACTGGGAAAAGAATATACAATTTCATGCTATATAAATATTATTTATGATTCTCATCGAAGTATTACGATCATTTTCAGAAGAAATGAATTAGTAATTGTAAAACAATTAAAAAAACAAGGACTCAGAAGAACACAAACATTTTCAAATGAGGAACAAAATGAAAGACACAAAATTTACTAATTTTGCAGGGCGTGGTGGTACACGCCTTTAATCCCAGCACTCGGGAGGCAGAGGCAGGTGGATATCTGTGAGTTAAAGGCCAGCCTGGTCTATATAGTGAGTTCCAGGACAGCTGGGGCTACAGGGAGACCCTGTCTCAAAAATACCAAAAAAAAATTTACTAATTTCATAATATGTTAAAAACTTGAGTCAATAGACCTTAATATCCATCACAGACTGCATGATATCTGGAGGGGTGGAACAGGTCCAGTAGGGGGTATAAAGATGATTACTTTTTTTAATGAAATGTACAATAAAAAATTCATATAAAAATGTAGTACAGGAAGAATTCATAGGGCAAAAAAATGAGCTATTAGCTTGCATTAGCAAGAAAAGTGATATGGGAGATAAGGAAAAAGTAAATAATTAAATCAAATAATATTAGCATTCTAGTAATTGCCACATAATTCACATGCAATAAAAGAAGTCATTTGATATTTACCATGGAACAAATCTTGATGAAACAACTATAAATTAAATTGTCAAAATCTCCAGTGAAACAGACTATGGCAAAACCATTTTCAGGTCTTTATCCCTCTTTATTTAGGTCCTTGCACCTGGACCCCTCCTTCAGCCACTGAGTCCTACCTGGTTGGCTACAGTCTCCCTTCTATTCACATTCCAGGGCTCTTTGCTTTGCTCCAGACAGGAGACCAGAACAGGCTTACACACAGCAAGACCTGTGTATGAGAAAAAGGCACAAGTGCTTGCTGAATTCCTTAGAAAGTATGGGATTTTATCACAGCACTGTGCTCCACTGGAAATATAGAGAAAAATAGATGACTCTCCAAATAATTTCTCAATTTTTATTTTAGGACAGACTCGTTAGAATACAGAGGAATTATTTCTGTTTTCATGCACGGAGTTCTATCAATGATTCAAAATGCAGCTATGGAAATGGAATTCCAGGATTCTGGTTACAGTATCATGTACTAATGGGTGGCTGAAATTAACTCCAAAAATATTGTATAATAATAATTGCTCTACAGTAAAATAATAATTCCTCTAATAAGTGGAAATGATGGCCAAACATTACCAATACACTAATTTGTAAGGAATCCAAGACTTACACAGCAAAACTAACATATGCACAAAGTAGATTGTTGTCTATCAAAGGATGGAAAATAGTAAAAAGCACTGATAGAAAAATCTCCTCACCTATAAATACCAGATTGTTGTAGTTCTCCAACATCACCTCCCTGTAAAAAGCCCTCTGAGCAGAGTCTAGGCATTCCCACTCCTACTGGGAGAAGTCTATGGACACATCCTTGAATGTCAATGGATCCTAAAATAAAAAATGTCAATGAGACCATGTGCACCTAAACAGGGTACTAGACCCAAGAAAGAGATAATTAGTAAATGAGTTCTGAACTAGATGATAAATTTGGATTATTCAAAAGGATATTTCTTAATGGAGTAACTACAATCTACTCACTAAATCTGTATAAAAAAAGAATAGCACCAGACCCTCCAAAGTCTTGTGAAGATTATGATGCTAAGGAGCATAGCACAGAAATTAAGCCCTCAACATAGGAATGCCATTTCTCGCCTATATTTGTAGCACACAGATCAGTTCTATATATTTGATGTAAAGTCACACTGACATATAAGTCTTTTCATGAATTCAATCTGGTGTCTGCTTATAACCATGCACTGTAGTCATAGGTAAAATATAGATTTTTACCTTAACATGATCTGTGGCTGGGCCTGACTTTACCCTTTCCTAACAGACTTTGCAGTGGGGTCAGCAACCCTGGCACAAAAGACACTTTCTCCAAGAGCACTGAATAGAACATGGTGGAAGATAAAGAACTATGTGTGCTCTCCCTCCACAGCAAGAAGACACAATCCTTGTAAAGAAAATCCTATGCCATGCATGTAATGTAGAAAGTACAGAAACAGCAGTGCATAAGTAGTCTAACAATACTTTTATAGTGATTTCTTCTTTTCTCCTCATTTACCTACCTAAAATTTACCATGAAACAACACACTAACTGACTTATGCACACCACAGTAAGAGAATATGAGAACTGGGCTCCTCACTGAGGATAAATGGAAACATGAAGACAAGATCCACTGACTGAACATTGTTCATGTTGTGTATACAAATGATTACAAAACCTGAGAACTATATGTGTGGAACATTTGCTAAAGGAAGCTCTTTTCTGAGGTTCAAGGCAGTGCTGTGACAGAGTGTGAAGTAGAAATACCCACAGAGAGAAAGAGGCCTGCTTCAGAATCTCCACCTGGAAACTCAGGATTTAGCAAACAAGTGAGAAAGGTTTCTTTTTCCAAAGAAAGGAAGAGAACTACAGTGATGAAAGGGGAGATCCTGCAGTAAATGTCATGATTCGTGTGCTTCACTCTGTGAACTACCAGGAGAAAACAATGTCAAAGTCTGGGATTTGGTGGAGAGCAGCTCAACCAAGGGACTCAACTCCCAGGAGAGAAAAATACTGGTGTCAACGCAACCAGCAGCACATACAATCGGACCAGTGATGTGGGTGGGATTAAATGTTGAGCAATGTAATACAAGAATAATATAAAACAAAAATATCTCTTTTATGTACAATTCAAACAATGATACAGTGGCTTAAAAGGACCCAAGTCCACCCTCCTTAGGAACTGAAGACTGATATGTCTGAATTTTCACCTATCAAATCAGAAACATTTTTGATTAGGTTGGTCATGAATTCACTGGATTAGTCTGGAAAAAAATGAGCACTGGAGGACAATATGGAGATGTAGAAATGCTATATATGTGATATATATGAAAATAGTTAATATGGCCTGGGCATAGTGGTGCAGGCCTTTACTCTCAGAACTCCAGAGGAAGAGGCACAGGGATCTCTGTGAGATCCAGGCTAGCCTGGACTACATAGCTAGTTTCTGGATCAGAAAAGGTTACAAGTTCACAACATTAAACATTCAGAGAAAGAAGTGTACTGGGTGAAGGCCCCTGGATGTATTTACCTGAAAAGAAGCCATCTCTCTCCTGCTTCTATGAGTTTCCTTTCCAGGCAATCTTACATGAACTGTCTTTTCTTTCTTTTGAAAAACTTCCTTTCAGTTCACTGAATATTCACTTCACCTGCCAACATAATAAAGGAAGAAGCACCTCAGAAAACAAAACAGGTCGTTCTCACTGGCTACCGTCACAGTCACAGTAGATGATCAGAAAGAGCTCAACACGGAGACCCTGATAGAAGTTTCTGTTTTCCTGCCTTGAGTGGCCCACCCTACCAACAAGATCAAGAATACCTATTACGTTCATGAGAACGTAGCTGCCTCACCTCCTTACCTACACAAGGCAGAGTAACACGGTTTTCATCCTTTGGAATAGAGGCTACACTAAGCTTTCCTTCAGAAGCACTGGCAGCTGACCCCCAGCCTCACTGTCTTCTGCCTGCGACTGTGAAGTGAAACTGCACTGATGCTTCTACTGAGCTTCATAGACAGGGTCTGTGGGGGATGCAGAAGTGAGAGCTTTCCTTTTAAAGGCTACAATTCAGGAATAGTTCATTGTGGGTTTTAAAAGTCTATTCTTGGGACTGGAGAGAAGGCTCAGAGGTCAAGAATACTGTCTGCTCTTGCAGAGGACCTGATTTTAGTTTGCGGCACCCACATGGTGCTAATAAGTGTACTTAACACCTGTCCCAGGGTTTCCCACATTGTCCCCTGGCCTCCGCAGACATTGCTCACATGACTTCACTTACATACACTCAAGTCCAACACTCTTACACATGAAATAAATTTTAATAAAAATTCAATCTTAAGCCGGGCGTGGTGGCTCACGCCTGTAGTCCCAGCACTTGGGAGGCAGAGGCAGGCGAATCTCTGTGAGTTCAAGGCCAGCCTGGTCTACATAGTGAGTTCCAGGAAAGCTCTGGCTACAGGGAGACCCTGTCTCAAAAAGACCAAAAAAAAATTTCAATCTTTATTGTGTGATTAATTGATTATGAGGTATCCCATTTTGTTAGACATATACACTGGAGATTCATTCAGTCAGTTATTAATATATCCACATGTAAAAGTTTATCCTTTCCTATGGTGAGTGTATCCAAATTGATATTTTCTAACAATTTTAATATATAAAATGCAACTTGGAGAATTTTATTTACCTTGTTTTGGCATAGAACAGCAGTAGTTAAACCATGAAGCCATGATACTGTGTCTGTTACTTACACCACATTCTCTCTATTCACTGCAAACTGCTGTTGTACCTTCAACATCTGTCATCTATCTTTTCTTTTCCTATTTCTCTTATTGTTGAGATCATGTAGTGATTGTGCTTCAATGTCCTTTACCTGGTACAGTGTCCACCACATCAATCTTGTTCTCAAGTATGAGACAATTCCATTCTTTTCTGATGAAATTGTGGTGGATTCTAGAGAAACATCACATTTCAGTGACTCTTTCATTTATTAATGGACATTTCAGTGGATTCCATATTCTTCAAACAATGCTGCCATAATTAGAGAGTGAATATATCTCTAGCCCCTAGTTAATTCACTTCTTTTGAGTATCTATTCAGGATTTGGTGGAAGGAGCCAAAATAGACAGAACACCTGTGGCTTGTTCTTTGGCATCTGGTTTATCTCACTTAGCACAGCAATTTCTAGCTCCATCCATTCACCTGAAAATTCCTTGATTTTCCTCTACCATGGAGTAGAGCTCCATAGTGTAAATGTACCAAATTTATATGATCTATTCAAATGATGAGGGATATGCAGGTTGTGCATCTGAATTTAAAAGAAAGCAGAACAGAAATATTTTTTTTAATGCTGGCTGATCATGTACCTAACTGAAACATTAAATGTGTCTCTTCTGATGAATTGGGAGGGCTTTGGTTGAAATTAAGAGTCTCAAATTCCCGAAATTTCATGTTGAAATTTTGAATTTCAATATTGAGGGACCAGTCACTTTAGAATAATTAGACTTACAAGGCAATTTTCAGTCTCAAAACTATCTTGTGACATTTTCTCTAGTATATGCATTTTAATATGAGAAACCATGAAGTGATATTTGTGTTAATTTAATAGCCAATTTCAAAAACGTATGTAGAGAACAAAATATCACACCTCCTAAATACATACCGTTCTTCTTTGTCAAACATCAGTATTAATGGGCTGAAAGGATGCTTCAGCAACAATGGCTGCTCTTGCAAAGGACCTGGATTCAGTTCCCAGCACCTGGATGGCAACTGATAGCCACCTGTAACTCTACTTCCAGGGGATTTAATGCCCTGTTCTGACCTCAGCACTGCCTGACACAGGTACACTTATATACATGCAGGAAATACACTCATACACATAAAATAAAAACATTTAAAAATTAATATTAAAAAGTGGAAGATAGCCCATAATTAATTTATGGATGTCTGACTCCATGTCTCAAAATGCAATTTCTAATGATTGTAATGTTTTTCCACATTAACAAAGTGTGCAGGAGTGTGTCCCTTAGGACCAGCAGTCTCTGGAGTGTGTTCTAGAACATCACCATCTCCCCCAGGACCCAGGTAGTCACAGCTTAATGCACAAGACACCAAGTGCTCTAGCAACCTTGTATGCCTGTGCTGGGTGGTTCATGATGTGGGTCTTTAGAAAGGACCTGGATTTCTAACAGAGTTGTGCTCACAATAGATGAAGAGAGAACACAACAGGGAATTCTCCAAATGACTCTCCAATTGGAATAGTCTGTCAGAACACTGATATTTACAGAGCTTCTTCAGGTTCCACCTCTAATGACACCTCAGACCAAATTCCAGGTTGGAAATGGAACTTTATGATTGAGTAGCAATATTATATTGTATAAAGTTTCTGAACTGACCACGGAACAAAATGAAAGAAGCACAACCCCTCCCAAAGGACAAACATGAGAACAGACACAGTTACATTACAATGTTCTTTTCTCCTCTGAGAATTTCACTTTATGAGATGTGAGACTCACTCACACAAGTTAACACACACACACACACACACACACACACATAGTAGTTCAACAAAGAAGTCTGAATATGAGTAAGGAATTCTGTAAGAAAAATCTCACCCACAAAAATGAGAGAGAGAGCTGCAATTCTCTGCCATCAGGTCTCCGTATAAAGTCCTCTAAGCAGGATCTAGGCACTCCCTCTCCTCCTGTGAGAAGTCCACAGCCACCTCACCGAATGTCACACACCCAGATATGAACAGTAACAGTCTGACACAGTAACAATCTGTCCACACGCAGATTGCTTTTCTTGAATCAAGGAGACCAAAGAGAATGAGAGGAATTTTTGATGTAGGGATGATGTTTTCTGACATTGTCATATTCTCTAATGTGTTTTCTAGCTGTGGAAATAGTATGGCAGAATATCCTCATATTCAGCCTGCATATGGTTTTTATGGATGAGAGGATCTAAAATTAAGGCCTTAATGTAAGAATATACATTTTAATGCTGGATTCATATCATAAATTATGTATTTCAGATGAAACATTAATGGTGAATTAAAAGTTTACTTCAGTGTTAAAGTATACAACTATAACTGTGGGTGTCCACTAAAATACACATTCTGATTCTATACAATCTATATTCATTCCTTCTGGGACTCATCCTAACAAACTCTCTAAACATGGCAAGACCCCGGTCCAAACGCCACTCCTTTAGATACAGAAAAGTAGAACATGGAAGTCAGAACGTATGGATGAATTTGACCTGGAAGAGTTTTATTTTTTCCACAACAGCAAGAGAAAGAACCATTGATTTGAAGTAATTCCTATACACGGGCCATCACTCTGTCATATTTGCAAACATCAGCACATTAATTCAGGTAGTGCACACAAGCCTGGTGTGGTGGAAAAGGCCTTTAACCCCAGCACTCCAGAGGCAGACGCCCCGTTGGATCTCTGTAAGTTCAAGGCCAGGCTGGTCTGAATAGTGAGTTCCAGGCCAGCTGGGACAACAGGGAGACCCTGACTGAATGTCATAACCTTTAATAATCTAAATCTAAGACAATGCGCAGGACAAGGTACCCAAATATTTGAAACCAAATTTGGGGACCTGCGATCCTTGCTGTAAAGTAAGCATAAATAATGTTTAAATCCTGGGTGAGTTTCGCTGACCGCCTCTGCTTGGAGGCCCCAACTCTGGCAGCACAGTGTTGAGAGCCACGTCGATCACATGACCAGGAGTCTTTCAAAACTCCTGTGGTTGGGCCCACACTCTCCTCTGACCTGCTGGGCCGTCGCCGACCCACCCCGCATCAGCTCTGCCCCAACATCTCCGCCGTGGTTCCAGTGGCCGCAGTGAACTTCTGCATCCCGCCAAGACCCCTTCCCTTCCGCCACCTCAGGCTCCGCACCAACCTGCTTCGGTGTGGAGTGCGCCCTAGTTTTTCAGGCCCTCAACACTCCAGGATCCTGCCAGGCTCCGGAACCTCTGGGCCAGGGCTCTGACCCCGCCCACTCCGTCCCAAGTTCCGGTTGCCTCACTCTTCCGACTCCACCAGTGCCACGCCCCTTCTCACATTGACTTTGCTCCATCTCAGTTCTTTAGCCTCTAACTCCTCTGACACAGGTGACTGTCCCTGACTCACTCAGACCCCGCCCCTCACATGATCCTCCAGATCCCAAACAAGTGGCTCCAGCTGTCAGTCTAACCCTGGACCCAAAACACAGCCTCTTTACAGGGTAGCTGTGGATTTAGACCACACCTGGACCTAGTAAGACACCCTAACCCCCTATCTAGCACCCAGCCTGGTTTCTGTCCTCTTGAGACAACCCCAAAGACACACAACCTGAAACCACCTTGTGATTCCATACTCCTGAGATAAAAAAAAAAAAAAACAGGAAAAGACGACAAACAGCCTAAATACAGATGCACAAAGCCTATTGCCAAAATACTAAAACTATGATAAACCAAGAAAATATGCCCCCAATACCCCACCACCACCCTGCAGAGGCTCAGTTCTGCTGGTGGATGGTGAAATGAATGAAGGCAAAGGACCCAAATTTCAGGTGAAGAAAGGCAAGTTTAATTCTAAAAGTGGCTCTTTATACCTAATGAGCAGGATCAGTCAAGGATACAGCATGCAAAACATAAATCAAGCAATGCTCAAAGTAAAATGTTGTTCTTTTCTGTTACTAACCAAACCCTTTCCCAGAGCTCCAGTCCATGAGAAAGGAAAACACAAGCCCATCCACCATCACTCTTGCTAACCCAAGGCAGTATTCTGCCCTGTGACAGACGCTGGGAGGTGGTGTTCCACCAATGTGCACGCAGTCTCTTCAAGAGACAGCTAGACTCAGCTAGACTCTATCTGGTCCTTGATTCACCTTCTGCAGAACTGAGCTCCATCATTCCCAACCCCCAAGAAAAAGCACCAATTCCATAGCAACATTCCCTAAGAGTGCAATTTAAAATAAATCTAAGATACAGGACTCAAAAAGAATATATAAGTCGGGCGTGGTGGAGCACACCTTTAATCCCAGCACTCTGAGGCAGAGGCAGGTGGATCTCTCTGAGTTTGGGGCCAGCCTGGTGTCTATAGTGAATCCAGCCCAGCTGTGGCTACAGGGAGACCCTGTCTCAACTCAAAAAGACCCCCCCAAAAAAAACCAAAAAAAAAAAACAAAAAAAGAATGTACATATATATATATATGGAATTCAAAGAATATTGCTATGAAAATTACCCTGAGACTGACCCAAACAGGGGAGAAGAATCAAACCATGCTCAATAGCAAGTTTATCCTTGACTAAATGTGGGCTAAAGTGCTCCAAAGGTACTCAGACACAGACCAGAAATACATACAGGTTTTTATAGGATTTCTTATGTCAGCCCTTGGAAGTAATCATATTGGCAGATTTGAGACTTCCAAAGTATAGGTGCCCCTTACATTATTACAAGATATTTAAACAGTCAGCTTTTCTACAAAAATAGGTATTTCAGGCAAGTGTGGGCAATGATTCTGACATTTCTAGTAACATGCTGTATTGCTGATGCCAGAACAATCTCAGCTATTTGAATAGATAAGACACATTGCAGCTAATAGTCCTTCAAGACCACTGCAAGAGGCAGCATCCTTCAAGGCACTCATACTATGTTTTTTTTTTGTCATTTTGCCTCTTGACCTGTAACAGTTTAAAGCTTAGAGTGGGAAGTAAGTATTATATGTAATGCACAAAAACTCAATAAATATATTACAAATCAAAAAAAGAAGAAAGTAACAAAAAAGTAAATAATGAAATAAATAAATTTTTTGAAAAGGTAAAACAGAATTCATCGAGTATGGTGACACCTTCACAAAGGGTTAAGGTCACTGCCAGGTTATCAAAGACATCCATGAGGACTGGGGTGACACAGACATACTGAGATGATTTGGCAGCAAGAGGCTTTGGCTGTGGAAGACATTTCTCCTTACAAATGTGCCCAAAGTTCTTACAAACAAAAGGTCAAATCAATCTGAAATACTGTAACAAGCATGTTACAAAGTTTGTGGTAGAAACTAATAAAACTAGATTAAAAGAACAGCCGGTTGTGGTGGTACATGCCTTTAGTCTTTAATCTTAGGACTCAGTAGACAGAGGCCAGAGGATCTCTGTGCGTTCAGGGCCAGCCTGGTCTCCATAGCCAGTTCTAGGCCAGCTGGGGCTAAGGAAGACCCTGTATCAAAAAGACAAAAAAGAAAAAAATTGAAAGAACAATACAGTGAATTAATGTGGAAGAAAATTACACCTATGAAGAGACAAGCACAGTGACAAACCATTTTTCATCTAATGAGAAGAGATAGAATACCTGAATTAAATTAGATGGAGTTGAAAAGGGAGATATTTCAATATGTCAATAAAATATTCGCTATTTTTATGGAGTAGCTTGGAAAGTAATATGCAAATAAACTGGAAAGACTAGAAGAAAAAAATGAGTTCTTAGAAAAAGATGAACAAATAAACTTTCTATGAAAATAGATCTTAAGCAAGTACTGAGATTGAAGCAGTAATTGCTGTCCTTTAAAAATATCCTAGAACTGGACACATTCTGTACTGAATTTTAAAAGACCTTTTAAGGAAAAAAAATAGTAATCCTACAATAAAATTATTCCATGAAACAGAAAGGAATGGCTTGGTACAAAACTCACTGTACAAATGTAGCTTCACCTTGATAGAAACACGAGGTAAGAACAAGCAAATACATACGAAGGAAAACACAGACCTGTTGGCTGGATGGATCCAGACCCAAAAATTCTCACCCTATGACTTGGAAACTCTATTCAAGTTGATTTCATTCCAAGGATGAAATTATGTGCCAACATGTACATGTCAATAAATATACAGCAGATATCTAGACATTCAGACAGAGTGAATTTGATCATTTCAAGAGAAACATAAAAGGTCTGTGGCAAAAGTTACTACTTTTACATTTAAAGAACATTTTGCAACAAATGGATACTATTACAAAGTTCTACAAATGGTCAAAATGCGTGGATTCAATGATGCTGTGATGCTTAACCCCAAATAATAGATTTATAATGCAAACCCTAACCTAATGTTCCAGGAAAGCTGTAAGAGCCAGATAACCAGAACACCTCCTGCTAAGTAAGGTATTCTGGATGATATGGAGACTCCACCTATGAAAGCTCGACAATACAGTTACTTTTTAAAAAGACCTCTATAATGACAACACCAGTGGACCTACCCATGGGGATGGGGAAAATCTCACAGAGTTCCACCGCTTCATGAAGTGCCACAGGCAGTCAATGAGTGCTGAGGGGAAAAGATCCAGTTTTCTCCAAGGATCAGCTCCCTCATAGGTTGTCTAATCCCAGGTGGTCAATCCTTAACCATCATTACTAAATGAATTCAGTACATTATATGCATATGTATATTTGAATGTGTGTTGAATAAATGTGAAGCAATAATAATCAAGTGAGAGTACAACACTTTTGATCATCTATGTGACCAGCCAATGAAAATTATTTTATAGCAAATGCAAATATTGCCATTCATAGAGTTAAAACTGATTATTAAACAAATAAACGGTTTAAAGAGAAGGGGAAAATGGACTTTGAATAAGCTAAATAAGTGGATGACAGATATCTACAATGAAAACCTTTAATTAACTGAAGAATTGAATGCTAACTCTGGATGATTGCTAAAATATATTTTCTGATTAAATTCAATCTACAATCATTCCTTATGTGTCTAATTATCTTCCAAGTTCTCTGGAGATGCCAAGGCCCCAGGTCTAAATGCTCTCTTGGATGAGCTGGAGAGCATGGAATTCAGAACGCATGGATGAAGGATGCAAATTCCACACTAGCGAGGGGAGAAACTATTTATTTTAAGTACTTCATACAGATTGCAGGACAGTCTTCCAATATTTGCAAACAACTAAAAAATTTAAAAAATCTATCAGCTATTTCTGTGGGAATATTTTGGCAGTATCAAACTAAATGAAAAAATATCAGGATTAGTACTAGTTCACAGGATGTAAAATTTATCTTAAAGGATGCACAGACCGTCTCTGGTTCCCTTAAATTGCTCTCCACTCACCCAGGTGCGTTTTCAAGGCCCACGAACCTGCGGTTCCGAACCACACCTCTCCACGTGGTCCGTATGGCTCCAGTAACTTTTTGTGTTCCAGCTCAGACCCTGAGAGATTTGACTCTCCTCTGGTTCTGCAACGAAGTGCTCCACCAGATGTGTCTGCCTCTGAAAATTTTCTGGTCAAAACAAGACTCTACATGGCCTCTCTGGCTCTGAAACTCCGCCCCTTTTCCAGTGTGGCACTCTTCTAACCACGCCCAGGTCACACCCCTCCTTCAATGCCGCTGCCTTTTCCTGCACTTTTTCCTTTTTCTCTTTGTTCTGTCCCTCTTCTGAGCCAGGTGTGTGTCCCCACCCAAAAGAGACCCCGCCCCTCCCACCCTGCCTCAAATTCCTCCCACCTAGCTCCAGTTGTCAGTCTAGACTTGGGTTGACTCCACAGTGATTTTATACAGTTGGTATGCACTTAGAGCAGACCCAAGCCAAGTAGAGCACTGTGCTGTGGGGATCGAGTTCCCAGACCAGGGAAGGAGGATCCTTTGGAAACTTGATATTAAAGAGGATTCGAGGAGCTGCTGGAAAGAGCACATGCTCTATTCACTAGCACACAGGCCCCTAGGCAGGTGATAGCTAGTGCCATTTGTGAAATTCAAAATAACCCCTGCATCTTAAAAGTGAATATTCTACAAAAGCTGATTACCTTATTAGAACTTCAGTGAATGTGGAGATTTGGGAATGTTGCATGTCCAGAGCCTGATTACCAGTTATCCTGAGTACTGTTTAGCTGCAAAACAGCCACTCCTTGCCCACCTTTGTTTCTAACATGTGAGTTAGCATGAATCACGGAATGGGGTATTCATAACTCTGTGTAAGAATTCCAATGACCATCTTTGACAAGCTGCCAGTATCCACCCTTACCAAAAGAGCTCCAGCTGTTCTGGATTCTGTGGCCTCAAGAGCTGCAAGCGCTGGCTTAGAGAGGGGCAGGAGATGATGAAAGTCTGCTTTTCCATCTCCTCTGCAGTTAAATAGACATTATCTGCATGTATGTCCCAGAAGTCCAGCAGCCAGGCAGGTAGCAGATGCCTGTTCCTGTCTGTAATGCTTTCCTAACTCCCCCAGCTCTGTCATCTTAGGGACATGTGCTTGGTCCTTGTCCTTTGCCCGTGGGCCTGATTATTCTGACCAGGGGCTGCTACAACACTATCTTCTGCTCAATTACTGGTTAAGCATGAAGATGCAGGGATTCCAGCTGCTCCCCCTCAGACTCACAGCTCACACACCTTAGCTTCCCACCTCAGGGTGCCTTCAAGTCCAGCCTTTAGTGCCATCAGGGAAAGTCAGTGTATCTTTCCACCATTATTTATTTATATCCAGACAAATCATCTGCCAGGAACCCCAGAGCCTTTTCCATGGCCCCAGGTGATCCATCCACATTATCCTAGATTTCCACTGGGGTCCAGGAGACAAGAATGGCTGGCCCAGGATATCACACGGTGTGTTTGGGTCACTTCTCTCCATGCCTCCTGCATCCATTAAGGATGAAGTTTCACTGACTCTTTGGAACTCTGCCAACGATAATGTCAAACGCGGGGGCCTGAGTTCTTCTGCCTGAGATGCACGATCTCCGGGAGCTGTGACATTAAAGAGTAGTGGAGCCATTGTGAACATGATATGCTTTCCTCATCAGCACACAGCCCATTAGGCCACTGGATGAGAGCTTGTGCCCTTAATCTTGGGGCTATTTTATAGGAAATCTCACAAACATGGATGTGCCAAAACTCATTCTGTATCAAGTTACATAAGAGCCATGTTTCCTGTTTATTCTCAGTTCCTAGGACACCATGAAAAGGCCATCTCAAGGAGTCATTTTGTATGTTCAAACATTACCATGTTCTCTAAACTTTTATCTGGCCCTCATTGCCTTGAGTTTTTTTGTGTGCCCCACCCCCTGGCTTCCCAACATGGGTTCTATCCCATTGAGACACCATTGAGACACACAGCCTGATACCTAACTTTGGGATTTCTTCTACTTAGGTTAAAATCTCATACCTAAGACAGCAGCACCACTTAAGAAACCCAGGTCCAATTCCCAAAATGCAAATATAATAAACTGAGAAAATATGCCCCATTATTCACATAATTACAATTCCTTTTTTAAAAAATTATGTGTATGGATGTATTGACTTCATGTATGTAAGCATACCCATGCTGTAAAAGGCCCTTAGAGGCCAGAAAATGGTGTCAGATTCCCTGGAAAAGAGTTATGGATGGTTGTTACTTGCTGTGTGCGTGCTGCGAATCAAATGCTGGTCACTGCCAGAGCAGCCTGTGCACTGAACTACTGAGCCATCCTCCCAGCTCCAAATTACCAATTCTTTATCAATTTCCCCTAGGGAGAGGGATTTACATGAAATTCAACATACAGAAATCAAAACCACGGAAGAACAGTATATAAATATATCCAAAGAGTTCAAAGAATATAAAGAGGAAAAACCAAACGTGAACGATCTCAAAGAGGGCAGGAACAAAGGCACTAAATTCCAAGGAAAGATAAGGAAATGACTGAATAAAGTAATGATGACAATGAAGGGTATGAAATATTACTTCAATAAAGACTTAGAATCCTTAAAGAAAACTTCAACCTGAAGTGAAGCAAGAATTGAAAAACTCGATCAGCCTAACTAAAAAGAGCACACCAACAATGGAAACACTCACCAGCAGACTAGATCAGGGATGGTACAGAATATGAAGGCTTGAAGATAGGATAGAAATCCAGGATCACTCAATCAAAGAAAAGAATACAATAAAGAAAGAAAAAGAAATGCTCCATGCTGTAGCATTAGTAAAACACAACAGTGAATGTAAGACTTTATC
>NW_008328101.1:63073-64471 GCF_000622305.1 Nannospalax galili
TCCTTCTCTAGGCAAATGAGGTGACACTAAAAAAGAAGGCAGTGATTGGAGGGAGAAGTTGCCTTAAGGGACACATTATAACAGAGTACAGATTAAAAAAAGATTTTTTTCCCATTCTGTGGATTTTTGCTTCATTTTGTTGATTGTTTCCTTTGCTCTGCAGAAGATTTTTTTAATTTATTGAGGCCCCATTGTTGATTGCTGTCCTTAATTCTTGAGAAACTGCTGTTGGGCTCAGAAAATCCTTTCCTACACCTATATCTTGTAAGTTACTGCCAATATTTTCTTCTAATAGTTTCAGGGTTTCCAGTTTGCATAGAGGTCTTTGATCCATTTGGAGTTGACTTCTGTCCAAGGTGAAAGATAAGGATGTAGTTTCTATCTTCTACAGGTGGAGATACAGTTTTGCCAGCACCATTTGCTGAAGATGCAGTCTTTTCTCCATTGTGTATTCTTGGCAGCTTTGTCAAATATCAGATGGCTGAAATTGTGTGTATTCAGGTTTGGATCCTCAACGATGTTCCATTGATGTATGTGTCTATTTTTGTCCCAGTACCATGCTGTTTTTAAGACTATAGCTCTGTATTATACTTTGAGATCTGGTATAGTAATCACCCCAGCATTGCTCTTTGTTCTCAGGGTTGCTTTGGTTATCTGGGGTCTTTTGTGCTTCATTCTATGAAGTATGTCATCGAGATAGATTTTGATTGGGGTTGCATTGAATCCATATATTGCTTTTGGTAGAATGGTCATTTTCACAATATTAATTCTTTCAATTCATGAGCATGAGAGGTCCTTCCATCTCCTGGTGTCTTCTTCAATCTCTCTTTAATGATTTAAATTTTTCATTGTAGAGATCTTTGGTATATTTTGTCAGGTTTAGTCCAAGATATTTTACTTTTTTGGCAGCTATTGTGAATTAGAGCATTTCCCTGTATTCTTTCTCCAATTGCTTGTTATTGGTATATAGAAAGGCTATGATTTTGGTAGAGTGATTTTATAACCTGCCACTATACTGAAAGTGTTGATCTGTTCTAGGAGTTTTGGGGTAGAACTTTTGGGATTTCTTAGGTATAGAATCATATCATCTGAAAAAAGTGATATTTTAACCTTTTCTTTTCCAATTAGTACTCTTTAATTTCCTTCTCTGTCTTATTGCTCTAGCAAGAGTTTCAATCACTGTGTTGAAAAGGAGTGGAGATAGTGGATATCCTTGTCTGGTTCCTGATTCTAATGGGGATGCTTCCAGTTTTTCTCCATTTAGAATGATGTGGGCTGTGGGTTTGTTGATATAGCTTTAATTATGTTGAGGTATGTTCTCTCCAGTCCAGTTCCCTCTAGGACTTTGAACATAAATGCATGCTGAACTTTTGCAGAAAAAAAAAAAAAGCCTTTTCT
>NW_008328101.1:64678-74677 GCF_000622305.1 Nannospalax galili
GGACTTGTGTACATTGAACACATCTCTGGAATAAAGCTTACTTAATCATGGTGAATGATCTTTTTGATGTGTGTTTGTATGTGGTTTGCAAGTATTTTGTTGAAAATTTTTGCATCTATGTTCATTAAGGACATGAGTCTACAGTTTTCTTTCTTGATTTTGTCTTTACATAGTCTGAGTATTAGACTGATGCTGGGTTTATAGAAGGAATTTGGGAGTTCTCCCTCTGTTTCTATCATTTTGAATAACTTAGATAGAATGGCTTGGAGGTCTTCTTTAAACGTCTGGTAGAATTCAGCTGTAAAGCCATCTTGGCCTGGGCTTTTTTCAGTTGGGAGGCTTCATATTACTGTATCAATTTCCTCATATGTTGTGGGTCTGTTTAAACTGTTCACCTCTTCTTTTAACTTTGGTGGTTCCCATGATTTTAAATATCTATCCATTACTTTTAGATTTTCAAATTTGGTAGCATATAGGCTTTTAAAACATTCCCTTATAATGGTCAGGATCTCTTGGGTGTCTGTTGTGATGTTTCACTTTTCATCATTGATTGTGTTGATTTGGATTTGATCTTTCTTTCTTTTGGTTAACTGGGCTAATGGTCTGTCTATCTTGTTTAGCTTTGCAAAGAATCAATTTAGATTCGTTGATTCTTGTATTGTTTTCTTGGTTTGTATTTCATTAATTTCTGCTCTAATTTTGTTATTTCTTATCTTCTGCTGTGTTTGAGCTTCATTTGTTCTTTCCTTTCCAAGGCCTTAAGTTGCAGTGTAAGGACATTTATTTGGGCTCTTTCTAATTTTTTTTTTTTGTCTTTTTGAGACAGGGTCTCCCTGTAGCCCCAGCTGTCCTGGAACTCACTATGTAGACCAGGCTGGCCTTGAGCTCACAGAGATCCGCCTGCTTCTGCCTCCCAAGTGCTGGGACTACAGGTGTGCGCCACCACGTCCGGTTCTCTAATTTTTTTAATGTGGGCACTGAAAGCTATAAACTTCCCCCCTTAGGACTGCTTTTAAAGAGTCCCAGAGATTGCGTTGTGTTGTATTCTCCTTTTCATTGAATTCCAGGAATTGTTTTATTTCTTTCTTAATTTCTCCTTTGACCCACTCGGTGTTTAGCAGTGTGTTATTCCATTGCCACAAGTTCGTTTAGTGACTAGGGCTTTGTTCAGTATTGATTTTGAACTTTATTTCACTGTGGTCTGATAGAATGCATGGGATTATTTCAATATTTTTTTATTTGTTGGTTTGTTTTGTGCCCCAGTATGTGATCAATTTCTGAAAAACTTCCATGGGATTCTGAGAAGAAAGTGTATTCTTTGGTGCTTGGGTAGAATATTTGAAAGATGTTCGTTAGGTCCATCTCTGTTTTTTCCTTGTCCAATTGACCTGTCTAATGGAGTCATTGGGGTATTGAAGTCCCCTACTGTTACTGAGTTGGGGTTAATGTGTGTCTGAAAGTCCTGTAGTGTTGATTGGTGCATATATGTTAAAGATTTTAATATCTTCTTGGATAACTGTTCCTCTTATCATGATGAAGTGACTCTCCTTAGATCTGCTGATTAGTTTTACTTTGAAGTTTATTTTCTCAGACATTAGAATTGCAACCCCTGCTTGTTTCTTAGTGCTATTTGCTTGGAATATTCTTTTCCATCCTTTTAACTTAAGGTAGTGCTTCTCCAGGCTGGAGAGATGTCACCATGGTTAAGAGCACTGGCTGCTCTTGCAGAGGACCCGGGTTCGATTACCAGCACCCATATGGCAGCTAAAAACCATTTTTAACTCAAGTCCCAGGGGAATCTGAAGCCCTCTTCTGACCTCTGTGGCATTGTATGACATGGGTGCACTCACATACATGCAGGCATACAATCATACATACAAAATGATAAAAATAATTAAAAATTTTTTTAAAGGTAGTGCTTGTACTTGAAGGTGAGATGGGGTTTTTTGCAGAGAGCAAAGAGATGGATTTTGTTTGTTAATCCATTCACTTAGCCTGTGTCTTTTAACTGGAGAGTTCAGTCCATTGATATTGAAGGTTATTATTGAAAGATATGTATTGGTTGTCGTCATTTTGAGTGCTGTTTGTCTTCTCTGTCTTATATTGTGTTTCCTAGACTATACCTTTATTTATTTTCTTTCATTGCCCCTAGGGTATACTTGTTTCTTTCTCTGCTTTCTGCATTGCTTCAAGTATTCTTTGAAGGGCTGGTTTTATGGACATGTATTCTCTCAGGCTTTTCGTGTCATGGGAGATTTTTCTTTCCCCCTCAACCATAATAGACATTTTTACTGGGTTAAGTATTTTGGGCTGACATCTATTGTCATGTAGAACTAGAAATACCTTGATCCATGCTCTTCTGGCTTTCATAGTTTGCATTGATAAGTCAGTTGTAATTCTGATGGGCTTTCCTTTATATCTGACTTGGTTTTTGATTTATTTGTTTTTTTGTTTTGTTGTTTTTTTTTTTTTTTTGCTGCTTTCAGTATTCTCTCTTTGTTCTGTACATTTAGTGTTTTTAGTACCATATGTCCTGGGGAGTTTCTTTTCTGATCCTATCTATTTGGTGTTCTATGTGCTTCCTGTATTTGTATGGGGATATATTTCCTTAATTTTAGGAAATTCTCTTCAATCCTGTTTAAGATCTGGTCAACACCATTAACCTGAAATTCTTCTCCTGCCTCTATTCCTATGATCCGTAGATTTTGTCTTTTCATGGTGCCCCACATCTCTTGCATATTCCATTCCTGTTTTTTTTAAACTTTTCATAATCTTCACTTGAGTGGTCCAATCTTCAACTTTATCCTCCAGTGTTGATATTCTGTTTTCCATTTCATTCATTCTAGATGTGAGGCTTTCCCCTGTTGTTTCAAGTTGGCTTATTGAGTTTTGTACTTCCTTCTTCATTTCTGCCTGGGTTTTCTTTAATATTTCTACCTCTTTTGTGAATTAATTCAGAAGTTTATCCCTATCTTCTTTTAGTTCTTTAATTTGTTTGTGTGTTCATTAAATTCATTGAATTCCTTGATCATGTTTATGATTGTTCTTTTAATTTCAATGTCCTGGGTTATCTCTAGAGGGTTCTCCTAGTAGAACTCTTCTAGAGGATTGGTGAGGTTTGGTGGGGACATAATGTTTTGGCTTTCCATTTTATTATTCTTTCATTCTGATTTTGGCATGTGAATTTCTTTTGTTGTTTATGATTCTGATATGAGAATTAAGTTGAAGTATGCTTCTGATTGTATTATCTGGGTGCCTAGGTCCTTTCTTTATTGGTTATGTAAAATTGGTTGGTACAGGGTTCAGGTTTCCTCAGGTTTAATTTGAAGGGAACTGATGGCTTCAGATGAGCTGTTCAGGAGTACCCACAGAAGCCCAGTTCCGGTTCCATTAAGTACACTCTGGCTTCCTTCACCCAGTTGAGGCAGGATCTGGGTGCTCTCAGGCAGTCCACCCTCTCAGGTTGTCTGCTAGGATCTCAGCCTTAGGCTACCAAAGCCAGATCTGCCATGGGACCTTGGGAGGGTCTCACAATATCCCAGGTAGTAGGATGGGTATGGCACAATTAGGGGAAGCTCATCACCACGTGGAGGCAGGATGGGAGGGGGCTCTCATGCAGTCCCCTGCATTCCCAATCCCTCTGTCAAAGAGAGTCCAGAGGGAAGCCCGAACAAGGCACTTTGTGGTGGTCTGCTAGTTGAGCACCACTATGCTGATGGAGGTCGGGCACACCCTCTCAGGCTGTGTGCTAAGATCTCAGCCTTAGCCCACCAAAGCCAGATCTGCCCTGGGGCTTTGGGAGGAGTCTCATGAAATCCCAGGTAGGGGGATGGGTATGGTACAATTAGGGGAAGCTCACCACCACGTGGAGGCCGGATCCAGGGACTCTCAAGCAGTACCCTGAGTTCTCAGGCCCTCTTTCAGAGAGAGGCCAGAGGGAGGACAGAATTTGGCACTCTGTGGTAGTCAGCTTTCGTATTCTTTTATTTTTTATACAGTTACAGGTGTTAGCTTCAGTTGCCTGACTCTGCACTGGGATAATGAGGCAGGGGTTTTCTCCCATCCTCACTGCACTTATTTGTTCCCTGAGTCACGCAGGCCCTCGGGCTGTCTCCTGACTGTAGCCGTATCTATTATCTCTCTATTGACCATAGCTGGCTGTTGGGAAAGGTTGCCAAGAAGTGATATAACCAGATCATATGATAGAATCATTTTTAGTTTTTAAAGAGTTCTCCATATTTCTTTCCATAATACTTGCATGAATTTTCATTCCTATCAGCAGAGAATGAATATTCTCCTTTCTACACGTCATCACTGGCATTTGGTCTCTTTTGTTCTATTGATCTTAACCAGTCTAACTGGGGTAAGATGAACTCTTAAAGTCGTTTTGACCTACAAGTCTCTAATTTCTAAGGATGTTGAGCAATTTTTTTGTCTTTTTGAGACAGGGTCTCTCTGTAGCCCTAGCTGACCTGGAACTCACTATATAGACCAGGCTGGCCTTGAACTCACAGAGATCTGCCTGCCTCTGACTCCTGAGTGCTTGGATTAAAGCATGTGCCACCACGCTCAGCAAGGATTTTGAGCAATTTTTAAGGTGATTCTTAGACATTTTTATTTGTTCATTTGAGAAACCTCTCTTCAGGTTCTTAGCTCACCTCTTGATTTCTTGTTTCTTTGCTGTTGTCGTTGTTGTTGTTGTTTGTTGTTTTATTGTGTGTGTGTTTATGAGAAAGAATCTCCCTGTAGCCCCAGCTGGCCTGGACTCACTATGTAGACAAGGCTGACCTTGAACTTATTTATCATCCACTTGCCTCTGCCTCCAAACTTCACAGAGTAAAGGCATGTGCCATCATGCCCAGCTGTTTATTTGCTTTTGAGTTCTTTGTCTACTCTCCATATTAATCCACTGTTGGACATGTTCTTGGCACCTTTTCAAATATCAGGTGACTGAAATTTCATGCATTCATGTTTGGGACATTTATTTTGTTCCACTGATTTATGTGTATGTTTTTTTTTGCTGCCCCATGTTCTTTTTATGTATATAGCTCTTTAATATTGTTTCAGATCTGGTATGGCAATCACCCCATCACTGCTCATTTTTCACAATATAAATTTTGGTATCTGGGGTTTTTTGTAATTCCATATTAATTTCAGGATGCTTTTTTCCTAGATCTGTGAAGAATTTCATGGAAATTTTATTGGCATTACATTGAATCTATATATAACCTTTGGTAGGATCATCATTTTCACAACATTAATTCTAGCAATTCATGAGCATGGTAGGTCCTTCAAACTCCTGTTCTCTGCCTCTAATCCATTCCATTAGACTATGCCTTGTGACTGGGGAGTTGAAGCAATTGATGTTTTGATTTATTAATGAAAGATGTGTATTGGTTATGGACATTTTGTTTGTGTTCTTGGTCCCATTTTGTATTTCCTTAGCCCTTAGCCCTTCCTTTGTTTTCTTTCTGTAAGCTCTTGTGTATACTCATTCCTTCCTTGCTCCTTCCTATTGCTTTAAGTATTCACTGTAGGATTGGGGTGGTGGACCTGAATTCTTTCGGCCTATTCTTGTCTTGGAAAAATCTCATTCCCTTTCAACTATGGTAGATAGTTTTGCTGGGTAGAGTATTCTGGGTTGGCATCCCTCGTCATTTAGAACTGGTAACACTTGATCCAGGTTCATCTCGCTTTCATAGTTTTCATTGAAAAGTCAGCTGTTGGGTGTTCTAGTCTTGGTAGTCTGTTTTCCATTTCACTCATTGTGCTTGTGAGGCTTTCTCCTGTCGTAACAAATTCACTTATTGAGTTTTTCAATTCAATTTTCATTTCAATTTGTGTTTACTTTGATATTTCTCTCTTTTGTGACTTCAAGTGGTTGCTTCTTTTCCTTATTTCATTCATCCACATATTTGTATTTTCTTGAATTACCCTCACAAGTTTATGACTATCCTCTTTGAGTTTCTAGAGTTGTCTATGTTTTTTAAAATTCTCTGATGATGTTTATGATTTTTCTTTTATATGCTGGGCCCATGGGTTCCTCACAGTGATGGTCATGTACTGCACTTCTGCAGAACTGGTGGGTTTTGTTGGCAACATATTCTCTTGGATTTTCATATTATTTGGGCATTTACTTTGCTATTTGGGCCTATGGAATTCTTTTGTAGGCTGTGTGTCTGAGAAAAAACCTTACTCTAACTTTGGTTATGTGAAGTCTTGTTCCATTTATATTGTTGATGTGGCTTGGTTGCTTTTTGCTCAGGTATGAAAAGTTAGCTGGTGTGTGCTTCAGGTCTTACAGGGGAGTATGCTGGCCTGAGTAGTAGGCAGGTCTGTGGTAAGCAGATTAGAAAAGGGCCAAGGTCAAGCCTGGAGTGGGAACAACCTGGAGTGGGGACAGCCTGTGGACTCTCTTAAAAAAAGGTAAAAACAGAATTGATCTAGCCTAGGTGGGTGGAATCAAGATGAAGTGGATAGGTCTGGACTAAGAGAGTAGTCCAGAGATCTGGATCAGAACAGGAAGGGGCAGGCCTGGGCCCAAAGCTAGACACAGTTCAATGAGAGAGTGGAGCTTCTCAGGATACAGGGGAATCCAAGACAGCATAATTTCATTTCCTTTTTAAACTAACAAATTGTGTATAGTTTTCAAAACCTACAATACTGGGAAAGCAACAAAGTTTCCTAGCTATAAAAATATCAATATGCATTTTCTGAAAAATATCATGATTTAAAATAATATTACATAATAATTTTTAACATGATAGCATTTTTATCTTAATACAAAAACTTTGGAAAATATTTTCAATTCATAGTGATATTTGTGACATTTTGGCTGGCTTGAGCCTGAATAGGTTGTGTGCATGTTATCATAACTGCTGAGTTCATATGTGCTACTCCCTTGCTATGTGGAAAATGCTGGGTTTTTTGTAGTCACCCACTGGACCTGGATTTACAAAGTATTCAGGACTATGCTCTTTATCTTTCTCTGAATATTGTACAGCTGGGGGAAGTGTGTTAATTGCCTTCTATGGTAAGAAATGGCTTCTCTGATTTAGGTTAAGGGATGTATTATTTGTAACACGTCATTAGGAGTTGTTCTAATACTATTATAGCTTAATTGGATGTTATTCATTGGTTTAACACCAGGTCTGAAGTACATATAATTTGTAGTGTAAATTATGTTTCATTCAATTTGGTTATATGCAACTCTAATACAAAGCATAACATTTGACAATAACAATCTGCATGATACTTGAAGTTTAATTCCACTAGGAAAAAAGGTAATTCATGTATTCATTCCACTCTCTTACCAGTTGTATAAGATTGTTCTTGTGAGTCAGATTCCTGGAGACTGGAGACACTGCCAGACCAAGGGGAATGGACGTATCTTCAGGACCATCTCTGCTGCTTCTCCAGGTTTAGTCTCCCTGAAGATTCATTAGGGTAAGTGCTCAGGCTCCACCCTCATTCTGGGACCTACCAGTTGAGAGCCTTCTGGGGACTGAGGTCTTAAACATCTCTGATGTGGAGTACTTGCCCAAGATGTTCTTTCCTCTACTGCTCCAGGAGGACTTCACCAGCAGTCACAGTGAGATTGTGAGGATGATGGCAGCAGCCTGGCCCTTCTCATGCCTCCACATGGGAAACCTGATGATGACCCCTACCAACATGGAGACCTTCCACGTTGTGTTGGATGGAGTGGATTTCTTGATAACTCAGAAAGTTCAACAAAGGAGGTGTTAACTGGAAGTGCTGGATTTGTAGAATATTGGACAGGAGTAGTGGATGAGAACTGGTCTCCAGGTTCCTGCATAAGACACAAATAGTGGCAGCTCATGCAGATTGTTGGGTGAAGCGACCTTTGAAGGTGTTGTTAGACTATTACCTCCAGAACAAGAGGAATATGGATGAAAGGCAAGGATGATTCATCCAGTGGGCCCAGCAGAGAAAAATCTTGTCTACGTCCATCCTGTCAGAAACTACAGATTTCTTATGCAGTTGACCATGATTTCCTGAGTCTCCTGAGATTATATGAGTGAGAATGCATACAGGAATTGGAAGTGATTGTACTATGGAGCCTAAGATCACAGGCCAGATTTGCCCCATCCTTGGCCAGGTGAAAAATCTTCACAAACTCTTTCTCAAAGTAGTTCAAAAGGCCATGGATTGGAGGGAGGAGTTTGAATATGAGTATAGTCATCTGGAGGACATGTGGCTCAACATATTCATTTCTTTGTTCCCCAAACTCCAGTCTGTGCAGAATCTCTATATGCACAATTTGTATTTTCTTGATGACCACCTATACCAGGTGCACAAGTACTTGACAAAGTCTTTAGAGACCCTTTAACTTTCTTCGTGCAGTATTTCAGAGTCAGACTGATATTATCTGAGTACCCCAGCATGTCAACTCAAGCACCTAAATCTTAATGGTGTCTGGCTTTCTTTATGAGTTTAGTCACCCTTTCAAGTTCTACTAGAAAGACTGACAACCACTCTGTAGAACCTAGAATTGGAAGGCTGTGTTTTAAGGCCACCTGACCTTACTAGGATTGTCCCACTAAATTTTCTCCTTGGCGCTCTCTGTTTGACCTGCCCTCACTCACTCCGGGGTCTCTTGCTCTGGGTGGTATTAGACAAGCCATATAACATATTTTTATCTGAAGTTTTCATTTTATATCTTGAGTATGGGGAAAATGGAGTAACTTACAAAGGCAAACACCCAGTGCTTCACAAAAGATGGACATTCAGCAACCCATTTTTCTCTGTGGCTCAGAGGCCACCAGGCCCAGATCACTTCTGCACCCCACCACAGTCATCATTAGCTTTTGCCCAAGCCTCATGGGCCTGCAGTCTTGCCCCAGGTCTGTAAATACCCCTTCTCACAGCCCCGTGGGTGGGACACCAGGACCACTATTTTTCTCACATGCCTGGCGAGCCACTTCCATTCAGGATGGTGTAAAAGACCCTCCCTTCACTGCTAACTCTCCGCACTCAATTCTCCACAGCAGACACTGCCCCCCCAACCCCAGAGGAATCAGGGCCTTTGGGGACACAGGCCCCCTGCCTCTTCTGAGCTATTGCTGCAAGCTCAACATGGTCACTTTCTATGGGACTTCTATCTCTGTGCATGAACTGAAGAACCTGCTACAACACACCGCCAATCCGAGCCAGCTGACACTGGAGCTGTACTCTCTGCCTCGAGAGTGTTATGGAGAAGGGGGTGATGTCCTTATAGAAAGTTTAACATAGTGTGAGCTGAGCTCATGGACACACTGAGGGCTATTAGGCAGCCCAAGACAGTACACTTTGCATCCTGTATCTGCCCTAGATGTAGATTTTAATGATTCGTCTATGATGTGGGTATCAGTCTCTGTCACTGTTTGCAGTAAATAATGAAAGGTTACTCTGGGCACCAAGAAATGAAAATTAAGACTCAGACATATCATGAGGAGACAGAGCATGTGGATTCAATCAATATTCAATGTATGCATGGAAAAATGATTCCATGGGTAGAGTTTAGAGGGGGGACAATTGAAATGTAGAACAATGGACCCATGGGGACATTTTTCCTGTGGAGTTAGAAAGTTAATTCTGATTTTCCAAATATGACTCCGAGCAAGAGAGGTGAATGATGGGAGTCTGCAAGGGTAGTGATTTCACTGTGGTCAAGGCCTGTAACCTGGAGGCTCTCACTCTGTTGCCTCTGTGGCCCATTAACCTGCACGCAGCTTCAATTTTAGAAAGCAAATACTCTTCTTCTTAATTTTTTTAAAAAAGATTATTCTTGTAAACATCCTTTGCTCTCTATAAAATTAAATTAGTCAGATTTTCACATTGGTACATGATCACCTTTTTCGTTGAACATCTATATTAAAACTTTGATTATGTCAATTTTATTTATTAAAATAAAGATACACAAACTTTGAAAACATTAAAACATACAGTAGAACTGACTTAAGCAAAATGCAGATTCAAGGAATTAAAGAAACAATATTA
>NW_008328101.1:75645-75985 GCF_000622305.1 Nannospalax galili
CACCGCTTCTGGTCCTGGCCCCGCCCTCACCTCTCTCTGCTTCCCTGGGCCTGCACCACCAGCTAGCTCTCCTAGCCTGCACTACTATGCTCAGGCCTCTTGGGATAAGTCTATAGCGCAGCTCTCCACGCCAGGACTCCCTAAGCTGACATTCACCCTTCCATCCGCCCCCTCGCCATTCTATACTCCTAGTTTAGGCCCTGCGCCATTCCTAGTCTTGGGGCCCCAGACACCTGGGGAACCAATACTGCTTCCTGACCCTTCTCACCCAGACCAACTCAGTGCCTTCCATGGGCCCCAGGAGCACCGCTTCTGGTCCTGGCCCTGCCCTCATCTCCCT
>NW_008328101.1:78096-78367 GCF_000622305.1 Nannospalax galili
AGGGATGGTTCAATATACATAAGTCAATAAACATCATAAATCATATAAATTGGCTCAAAGACAAGAGCCACATGGTCATTTCAATAGATGCAGAGAAGGCCTTTGACAAAATTCAACATGCATTTATGTTCAAAGTCCTAGAGAGAATTGGACTGGAGGGAACGTACCTCAACATAATTAAAGCCACATATAACAAACCCACAGCCAACATCATTCTAAAAGGAGAAAAACTGGAAGCATTCCCATTGAAATCAGGAACCAGACAAGGCTG
>NW_008328101.1:81499-96228 GCF_000622305.1 Nannospalax galili
ATATAGAGATTAGAGATTCATGTGAAAACGTCTCAATGTCAATTGCTTTGGAATGAATTCTCCTGTATGAAAAAAAAAAAGTTGTGCTGTAAGGAATTCCTTGAGAAATGTTTATAATTCTATGAGAATGTAAATAGTTTCACAGTAATTGTTTTTCAGTTAGAATATTCTAACTTAATTGCAGCGCAGTCTCTTTAAAAAAAAAAAAGCTCTTTTCTCTAATACTCTACCTTGGAATACTGCCTAAATCAAACATTGATCTATCATTTCATATTATAACTTGTATATTATTAAAACGATTTTAGGTTTTAGAGAATACTGTTCCCCCTTTATTATTAAAATAAAGATACTTCTAATTCATACACTTTAGGATTTTCCAAGTTGTATATATGTATGAACATTTTCACACATTAACATGTAATTTCTCTTGCTGAACTACTGACTAATCTTAGATATTTGCATGGTTTAGCCACGCTTTAGTTTCTTTGACAAGGAATAAATAAGGAGATTTTAATCATAGAATTCTGTGAGATTCATACTCACTATGAAATTTCTGATGTGATCTAAGGTGTGAGCCAAATGGAAATGGTGACTAAAATTCCTTTTAGAGGTAGTATTTATCTAAATTAAGGATCCTAATTTAGAATTAGAAGATTGCAAGATTGGATGAACAAGTAAAACTTTTATATTTCTGGTTTCTCACACCTAAAAATTCTCTCATAGTGAATTAAAATTGAAATTTCATTACAAATTATGGAATTTCATATTTACTTCTAAATTTTCTTCAATAAACTATACAATTTTTTAAAAATTTAAGTATGTATTAAAGTTTTCAACATAGTTCTTGAATTTGAAAATTTCCCTCCAGTATGGATTTTATATTTTTGCCTAGGGATTGAAACCAGGATTTTCCAAACGTTTACAATTATAAACCATCTCTCCAGTATGTATTCTTGCTAATTTTTCTGACTTGAAAAATATGGTTAATCAAATTGCCACATTACTTATATTCTGGTATCTCCCTTCATTATGAATTTTGTAATGTTTTCTGCAAGTTGATAGATAAGTAAAGGACTTTTCACAATTTTCACATTTGTACAGTTTTCTCCTTTCTGAATTATCTCATGTATTCCAAGATTTGAGGCGTTGGTAAAGAACTTGTCACATTCTTCATATTTGTAGGGTTTCTCTCCAGTATGAGTTCTCTGATGACCTCTAAGATGCGCCATTTGACTAAAGGCTCACATTCTTCACATTGGTATGGGTTTTCTCCAGCATGAATTCTCTGATGTATTCTAAGCTTTGACATGTTGGTAAAGAACTTGTCACAATTTTCACATTTGTAGTATTTCTCTCCAGTATGAATTCTCTGATGACCTCTAAGATGCGCCATTTGACTAAAGGCTCACATTCTTCACATTGGTATGGGTTTTCTCCAGCATGAATTCTCTGATGTATTCTAAGCTTTGACATGTTGGTAAAGAACTTGTCACAATTTTCACATTTGTAGTATTTCTCACCAGTATGAATTCTCTCATGCAGTCTAAGATATGAGGTGTTGCTAAAGGACTTGTCACAGTCTTCACATTTGTAGGCTTTCTCTCCAGTAAGAATTCTCTCATGTACTCTAAGATATGAGGTGTTGGTAAAGGACTTATCACATCCTTTACATTTGTAGTGTTTCTCTCCAGTATGAATTATTTGATGTCTTCTAAGATGTGCCATTTGACTAAAGGATTTGTCACATTCTTCATATATGTCTGGTTTTCCTCCAGTATGAAATTTCTGAGGACCTTTCTAAGAGATGAAGTGTTGGTAAAGGACATGCCACAGTCTTCACTTTTAAAGGGTTTTTCTCCAGTATCAATTTTCTGATATCATCTAAGATTTGACAGGTTGATAAAGGACTTGCCACCTATTTCATATTTGTAGGGTTTCAGTCTATTATAAATTCTCTGATGAACTCTACAATCTGTGGTATTGGCAATAGACTTGTCACACTCTTCACATTTGAAGGGTTTCTCCTCATTAAGGGATCTCTTATGTACTCTAAGATGTGCCACTTAACTAATTGACTTGTTACATTTTTCACATTTGTATGGTTTCTCTCCAGTTTGTATTGCCTGATGTCTTTTAGGATTTGACATTTTGTAAAGAATTTGTCACAGTCTTTACATTTGTAGGGTTCCTCTCCATTATAAATTCTCTGATGTGTTCTCAGACTTGAGTTCTCCAGGTGAGGCAAAAAAATAAAGAGTGTATTTCAATATGGAGAGCAAGGCTGAGACAAATATGCATTCCAGGTTATATAAAGAAAAGCATGAATAAAATTTACAAATACCAACTCATTAAAACATAGAAAATTTGTATTAATATTAGATCTCTTTTAATCCAGCATCAGAGACAGGAGAGCATGAAATAATGAGAAAAATACAGTTAAAGCACTGAAAGTGAAAGTACAAACTTAAATTGATTCACAGAAATGTTCTCTCCAAAAATTGATAGAATAGCATTACAAGAAATGTTCAAATTCATGGTACAAAAGCCATCACTTCAGAATTTTTGTACACAAACTGATGAATAAACCAATTCCCAGAATGAATCCATCATGTGCAACAAAGAAAACAAAAAAGGCCAGTACTGATACTGAAAAGGTAGGAATAAGGACTGGAGCAATGGCTAAGCAGTCCAGAGAATTGTCTGCTCTTGGAGAGGACCAGGGTTCAAATCCAAGAAACCACATGATTGCTAACAACTCTTCATAATTCCTGTTCCATATGATCCACTGCCATCTTCTGACATTCACAGGCAATACATGGCTAGGGTGCACTGACATACATGCTGACAATACACTCATATACATAAAATTAAGTAAAAAAATATTGTTTAAAAAGGAAAGATGTTCACCTGCCAGCCTTGGATCTAGACAGGCTCTGATTCCTCTACCTGAGATCCCTAAACCAGCTTCCAAACCCACACTAGCTAAACACCCAACAGTAGAGTGCTAATTTCCTACTCACATGGTTCTCCCCACATTCTATTCCATAGTTCCCAATCATCCAGAATAATCTACCCTCCCAGGACTCTGGTAAGTCAGATCCCACCCACTGTGTCTCTATTTCATTCTTCTTTCCCACCCTCACACTGTCCCCTACCAGTCTTGGACACAGGCATGCTCAAATATCTCTGCCTCAGATTTCTGGACTAGCTTCCTAACCCAGACTAGATAAACTCCCTAGCATTGACTTTACTGGTTCCTGATCTGTCTGAGACAGAAAAGCCCTCCTACTAACTTGCCCAACCTACCTACTACACTGTTGCACTATCCACCCAGACCAGTATACTATCCTGAGAGAACATGAACCATGCACCAATTTATTTTCCATACATGAACAAAAATAAATCAAGGTACATAAACAATATAAACAGAACCAAAATTAAATTAAAGAAAAAAGAGAATAAATTCTAACTGGACACATAATCAATAACATCCATGTACCTGAACGGCAACACAAAAACATGAGTAATATGGAAAACCACAAGAATACATGCCAAACAAAACCCACTGGTCCTACAGAAGTGTAATACAAGCAGAACCACCCTGAGGAACCCTAAGACACAGAATTTAAAAAGAATACTCATGAAGATGATAAAGAAAAGGAATGAAAACACAGAGCAGCAACTCAAAGAAATCAAATAGGAATGTGGCTTAATGAAATATAAAAAATGATTCATGACTTGAAAAGTGAATTCACAAAAGAGATAGAAATAGTGAAGAAATCCCAAATGGAAATGCACATTGGTTGAAAAACGCAATAAAGCAATTACAAATAATAGTAGAAAGTCTCAAAAGTAGAATGAATGAAATGAAAAATGGAATATCAAGACTGGATGATAAAGTTAATGAACTAGACCACTCAAGGAAAGAGTTATGAAAAATTTAAGAAAACACAAAAAAAAAGAGAGAGAGAGAAATGGAATACTCAGAAAATATGGGGCAACATGAAAAGACCAAATTGATGAATTACAGGCATACAGACATGAGAAGAATCTAAGACCAATGGCATTGATCAGATCTTCAACAGTGTTATAGTAGAAAACTTCCCTAAATTAAGGAAAGACCAGCCCATAGAGATTCAAGAAGTACACAGAATGCCCATTGGACATGACCAGAACAGAAACTCTCCACAGTATATAGTAGGAAAAACAATAAATGTACAGAACAAAGATAGGGTATTGAAAGCTGCTACAGAAAAACAAGTTACATGTAAAGGAAAACCGACCAGAAATGCAGCTGCCTTTTCAATGCAAATATGAAAGCCAAAAGGTCCTAGAAAAAGTATTCTCAGTTTTAAAACACCATGGATGTCATCCTCTTTCTCACTGACTGGCGCTCTGGGAAAGGGTTTGGTTAGTAACAGAAAAGAAAAAAAACAATTTTACTTTGAACTTTGATTTATGTTTTGCATGCTATATTTTTGGCTGTCCCTGCTCTTTAGAAATAAAAAGCCACTCTTAGAATTAAACTCGCTCTTCTCCACCTGAGAGTTGTGTTCGTTGCCTTCTCTACTCCAACTATCCATCAGCAGACCTGAGTCTCTACAGCTGGCGCCTAACATAGGGCTCGAGGAATGTGTTGAAAGGATTTCAAGTTAAGGCAGCGGGACCAAAAGGGAAACAGTATGCAAGGTAAGCAAGTTTTGGGTAATAATTGACAAAGTAAATGGGGAATTTCAAGTCAGTGGATGAGCAATACTTCCAGTTGTTAATGCCCTCTTGAAAGGAGGGGGAGTAAAGGTAAAAGACAAAACTTCTAAAGAGTTAGTTAAACAGGTTAAAAAAAAAAAAAAAAAAAAAAAAAAAAACATTGTCATTGGTTGTATTGGCAGACTGTTTTAAATTATAAAGTATGGACTCAGGTTATGAAATCTTAAAAGAGAACCCATTTTAAACTATAAAGTATGGAATCAGGTTATGAAATCTTAAAAGAGAACCCATCAGCGAGAGTAGATAATTTCCATTCTGGTGTGGTTTGTTTGTACTTTTATTTCTAATGCTTTACAGCCTCTTCAAACAGAATCAGAGAGCTGCTCAGATAATGGAATCTCTGATAATGTACTTTAAAAAAAGAAAACAAAGGAGAGATGTTGAGGAAGGACAAAGTGGTCAGGGGTCACTCTCACTGATGACTTACCATTGATGCTGACCTTACCTCAAATGCCTTTAGAGGTTATTGAAGAGTCATCGCCAGAAAGAGAAAGAGATCTTAAGATTTTATATGAGGATCTTGGGGCTGTAAGAAGTCTAATGAGGCAGAGACCTTATCTTCTGAAGATGAGATAAAAATCTCTAAATCTCAATATAAGGAACTCTTAAAGGTAATAAAGAAATTGGGAGTACAGAAAGGGGAAGAAACTGGAGAATATTACTCTCCTTCATATAATCCAAAATATGTAAGTGGCTAAATGTAATTCTAGTTTTAACCTGTGAAATTCCAAAAAAACCTGTAAACAATGTTCTATAGATAATATTTCCAATTTCCCTGTAACTGTTAATCAAGTTCTTCTAAATAAGGAATATCTGGAAGGGGCATTTCAATTTTTCTCATACTCCTGTAACTTTTAAGTCTATGAAAGAAATGAAACAACTTGGAAAAATGCCACAAAGTTCATTACACACAAGGAACTGCGTGGAGATTTTAGCCAGCACACTCACAGATACCACAACCTTCATGTTGAGTTTATTATTCCAAAACCCAGAATGTCCTTGAAGATGGTCAGTAGCCATTGTAGAACTTTGAATCTAGGGAGTAGCTAGGGAAAAGTAGCTGGGAAAAACATTTGTGTCCTGCTGGTAACTAGGTACTGTGCTCCTGTTTCTCATGCTGTAATTGTTTTACAAAGCCAATAAAAGAAAAAGCAAAAGAGCCCTGAGGGCTCATGCCCTGGAGGGGCTGAACACTGTGCTATCTTTGAAATAAGCACTCCCTGTGTCCACAGAAACTTTGGGGTCTAAACATCAATAGAAGAAATACAAATGGCTAGGAATCACTTTAAAAAGTGTTCACCAACCTTACTAGGTAAGGAAATGCAGATAAATGACCTTAAGCTTCCATCACGATTGAATCAGAATGGATATAATCAAGAAGACTGCTAACAAATGCTGGTGCAGACCTGAGGAAAGAGGACCCTAACACACTGTCAGTGTGAGTGTAAACTAATGAAGCCGCTTGTAAATCAGTCTGAAGTCATCACAAAAAAGCTAGTAAGAAAACTACCATAGTGCCCAGAAACATCACTCCTGGGCATATTCCCAAAGAATTCTGTCACAGACACAGGGATGTCTGTGCATTCATTGTCACTGCTACTCTAGTCACAATAGCTAGAATATGGGGATAACCTAAACACCCAACACTTGATGAATAATGAAGATGTATTAAATATGCACAGTGGAACATTAGTCTTAAGAACACTAGAGATTATGAAATAGCAGAGAATGGATAAAATTTCAAAAAAAATATTCTAAGTGAAGAAACCCAAGCCACAAAGGACAAATGCCTCATGCCCTCTCTCATATGAGCATCTTAACTTTAATTCTTTACATGGCAACCAGAAAGGCGGGCTCACAGCTGGAGACGGAGGTGGAGACTGTGCACTGCCACTCAGAGTGCCGGAGGGAGTGGAACCCGAGCTCTTCAAGCATCTGTCGACCAAGCTTTTCACCAATGATGACATGACTGAATTCCTCCTGAGGGAGTCAAAGATAGAGCAGCACTTGAAATAGAAGCCGCTGTGGCAGGAAGCCAGTCCACCACAGGCCCAGCTGACCAAAGTGTGTAAGCACTTAACTGCTGCCATGGACTGAGGGAAGCTCAAGGTAGAATTCCTACAAGTATCCAATCTGATCATGGCCGAGTTGAGGTTGCGGATGACTGTGGAAGCTTTTGCTACCAAAGATGGAGGGCTGTCCCAGGAGTCTTGAAGAAGACTTTGCCCCTGTGCATTTATAACATGGTTCCTCAAATGTCTCACGAGTCGACAGCCATCTGGATAATAATGGTGGCAGCACGGGGTCGCTGCTGCTGCTGCTTATGCTGGAATGACTTGAGTGACTCCTTCATGGGCTTCTCCAGCATGGCCCTGGCAGCCGCGCAACACCGTGACTCAGCAGCCGAGAAATGAGAGGGGATTTGTGCAGAGGGAAAGAGCTGAACACAGGCATCTGGCCATCTCGGACCTGTCCGCTCTATCTGCAGGATTATACCTGAAAGATTTTAAGCAGAGGAGTAAAATTTTAGTCAAATGAAGTAGCTTTCCTCCAGGAGGTCTATCGCCCTCTTCTGACTGCCTCACGCATTGCAGGACATAAGTGTACTTATATACATACAAACAGAAACACTGAGAGCCTGAGAATTTAAGGAAAGAAAACTAGAATTGCAGTTCCCTCATGTGAGCTGGAATTATGATCCGTTCCCATGAGCTCAAGTTGTGGTCATCTCCTGTTAGATGGAGTTTCCTCTCCTGAGAGCTGAGGTTCTTCTTGTGGGCTGGAGCTGTTATCCCTCCTGTGAGCTGGAGTCATGGACCCTTCCCAAGGGCTGGAGCTGTGGTCCTCCTCTGTGAGCTGGATGTGTGGTCCCTGCCTGTGAGCTGGAGTTCTGGTCCCCTCCTCTGAGCCAGAGCTGTGTTTCCCTCCTGTCAGATGGAGCTGTGGTTGCCCTCCTGTGGGCTGGAGTCCTGGTCCTCTCCTGTGACCTGGAACTGTGAACTCCTCCTGTCAGTTGTAGCTGTGACCCTCTCCTGTGGGTTGGAGTCCTGTTCCTCTCCTGTGAACAGGAGCTGTGGTTCTTTCTATGAGCTGGAGTTGTGGTTCCCCTCCTGTGAGCTGGAGTTGTAGTTCCCCTACTGTGTTCTGGAGCTGTGGTCCCCTCCTATGAGATGGAGCTATGGTTCCCCTCCTGTGATCTGGAGCTGTGTTCCCCTCCTGTGACTGTAACTGTAGTACCCTCATAATAATATGGACTCCCACTCCCAAGAGGGATGATCAGAATGGACTGTGCACCATCAGGTGCTCACCCACAGAAAATAAATGCATCTTTCAACTCTCACTTGAGAAGTTTCCATATGCAGCAGATGGGGCTGTCTAATGTGTGGGTAGGGATGGGCTACAGAGTGCTTATCGCTAGGTGGGACACCTCTGTCAGGCTTCTAGAGCTCAGGGCCTGGGAATTATTGCAGAGGAGGAAGAGGAAAGATTGTAAGAGCCAGAGGTGGTGGATGACCATTGGGCAGGCAGAGTTTTCCAGTCAGATGGCCAGTTACCCATTTGAAGTCATAGCAATAATGACAGCATACACAAGTCCTATGCAAGCTCAACTGGATGAACCCATACTGGTGAACATTTGGGGATTTAAGTTAGACTCTATAGGCTTTATTATTCAGGGAATGTGTTGAATTAATTGGAGGGGTGTAGGGAGATGTGGATGGGAGAGGGGGTATAAATGTCATCAAAATGTCTTGTATGGAAATCGCAAAAATTTAATAAAAATGCTAAAAAAAAAAGATGGGGAAGACAATACAGAATTTCATGCTATATAAATATTCTATGTGATGCTCCACACAATCATACTTTCATTTTGGGAGAAATGCATAAATAATCCTGTAGCAATAATAAATCACAAACAATCAGAAGGGAACAAAACTTTTCAAAGCTGAGACAAAATGTAAAAAACAATATTTACTAACTTCACAATAACTTAAATTTCAGCTATTACCTATCTAGCATTTGAAAGAACTCAGACATAGAACATATGAAATAATTAAATAAATGATGATATAATTGTTTTTGCAAAATACAAAATCATTTGACATTTACTACAGGACAAATATTGAGGAAATTGCTATAATTTCTACCAAAACAGACCGTGGCACAAACATTTTTCCTTTATCCTTATCCTTCTTTACCTAAGACTGCTCACATGGGCCCCAAATTCATCCACTCAAACATACTTGGTGGCTACATTCCTCCCAGTCTTCAGATTTCAGGGCTCTTTGCTTTGCTCCAGGCAGGAGACTGAAAAAGGCTTTTACACAGCAAGAGCTCTGTATGAGAAAGAGGCATTGATGGTTCCTGGTTTTTTTAAACTGTGGGATTTCTATCCCAGCCCTGGGCTTCAGTGATAATATAGAGGAAAATTTATACCTCTACATATTGTTTCATACTTGTTATGACCTGACAGACACTTTTATATATATATAGGAAATTTTTCACTTTTTATATGCTGAGAGTATGGAATTTGGAGCAAAGAATCTGAACCAAGGCAATAGACTCCCGGGAGACAAATGGATACAGGTGTCAAAACCCAGTAGCACATACCATTAGGCATGTGATATTGGAGGATTAAAATGATAAATGAAGTAATACAATGTGGTCAAATAATCACTTTCAATTTTATGTAAACTTCAACCCTCATTACACTGGCATATGAGGACCTTAGTCTATTCTAGGACAGAACAGTAAATTGGCATGCTTCAGGTTTTACCACCACACTGGAAACATTTTAGTGATTGAAGGTCATGCATTCATGGAATAAGTACCGAAAAAACTAAGCCCTTGCTGGACAGAATGGAGAGGTGGCTATACTACATAGGTGGTACATATGTAAACGGTTAATGTGGGCCAGCAATGGTAGTACACCGTATCTGAGGGCTCTGGATGTAGAGACATGCGGATTTCCATGAGATCCCGCTCAGCCTGGTCTACATAGTGGGTTTAAGGC
Organism: Nannospalax galili; assembly: GCF_000622305.1. NCBI lineage: Eukaryota > Metazoa > Chordata > Mammalia > Rodentia > Spalacidae > Nannospalax > Nannospalax galili. The sequence goes on from NW_008328101.1 coordinate 91,278, forward strand.
CAGAAATGGCTACAAAATCAAAATATCAAACATTTTGAGAAAAAGGGACATGGATAAAGAAGCCATCTCTCCTCCTCCTTTGAGTTTCTTGTCCCAGACATCTTACATAAAGTCTCCTCTTTCTTTTGAGAAATTTCCTTTCAGTTCCCTGAAAACCCACTTTACCTGACAACACAACAAGAAGCAGCAGCACCTAAGAAAACAAAACAGGCCGTTCTCACTGTCTGCAGTCACAGTAGATGCACAGGAAGAAAGAGCGCAACATGGAGACCATGAGAGAAGTTTCTGCTTTCCTGCCTTTGAGTGGCCCGCCCTGCCAACAAGATCAAGAATTCCTACTACATTCATGAGAATGTATCTGCTTCACCTCGTTACCTACACAGGGCAGAGCAACACGGTTTTCCACCTTTGTAATAGAAGCAAAACTAAGCTTTCTTTCAGAAGCACTTGTATTTGACTCCCAGCCTAACCTAATGCCTGAAGATGTTCATTGAAACAGCACTGATAAGTCTACTTTGCTTAATAGAATCTGTGTGGGAGGCACAAGTCAAAGTTTGTCTTTTAATGACTGAAGTTCCTGAATAGTTTATTATGAGTTTTAAATGTCTATTCTTGGGGCTGGAGAGACGGCTCACAGGATATGAACGATGGCTACACTTCCAGATGACCCAGGTTTGGTTTGCAGCCAACAACCATACATAACATCGGTTCCAGGACTTCTAACACTGTCTTCCAGCCTCCACAGGCATTTCTCACATGGATGCACTTACACAGAAGCAAAAACGCTCTTACACATAAAAAATTTTAAATTAAATAAATAAAACTTAATAGAAATGAAATCTTTGCTGATGACACCATCTTTTACATATAGATGAGATAGCCTTGACATATAGTTTTTAAAATATTTTTTTTATTTTTTATTTTATATGTACGAGTGTATTGCCTGCATGTATGTGAGTGCACCTGTGTTGTGCAACATTACAGAGGTCAGAAGAGGGCATTCTATTCCTTTGCAACTGGAGTTCAGGATGGTTCATAGTTGCCATAAGGGTGCTGGTCCTGGAACCCACATCCTCTATAAGAGTGTTCAGTGTTCTTAACTGCTGAACCATCTCTCCAGGCCCGATATATTGTTTTAAATGTACATTGCATATTGATCTAGTCAGTCATTAATATACTGCATGCAAAATTTTATACTTTTGTACAGTTAGTACATCCAAGCTCATCTTTTTTAAAGTTTTAAGATCTGAAATGCAAGTGGTAGAATTCTATTCACCTTGTTCTTGTATAAAACAGTAGAACTTATTTAAGCCATGAATCCATGGCACAGTTTCTGTTGTTTGCCTCCATAGCCTCGCCATTCAATGGTAACCACTATTGTACCTTCAAGATCTAGCATCTGTCTAGTTTTTGTAATTTTGTTGTGACTGAAACCATTTAGTGCTGGTGTTTCAACTTCCTTTTCATAATAGAGTGAACATCAGCTTAATCATCTTTTCAAGTGTGAAAAATTCCTTCTTTTCTATGATGCAATTGTATTTTATTCTTTAGAAATATCCCATCCCATTAACTGTTTCATATGTTAATAGACATTTAAGTTAATACCTTTTTATTCAAACAGTGCTGCCATACTTAGGGAGGGCCCATTATCTCTAGCCATATTGAATTCATTTCCTTTGAGTACATATCCAGGATTTGTTGCTAGGATCCACAAATTAGAAAGAGACTTCAGCTCTCCCTGTGCATTAAGAGCTGCTCACTGATGGATGTTCCCCCCATCAAAACCTGGATGCTGACCTTAGGGTGCAAGTAGCACCCACACACACACCTTCTGTACTCTGACCCAGACCCAACCTTTGCAAGGGGACTGGACCAGCCTCAGTAAGAGTTTGGACCTCAGTAACAGCCTAGAGGGCTATAACCCTCAGTCCACAACTGGAGTGGTGAGCGCTGGGTGGAAGAGGGAGACCAGGGCATGCCCAAGGCCTGGGAAGACAGGTGAAAGCAGAGGGAGGACAACAATAATGAATAATTTCCATAGTGATCAAGTGAAAGCTTAAGAATTTAACTGCAAACATTGGGATGACTCTCAGTTCTAAAATAAACATGACAATGAAAGAAACAATTGAAAGAGACATAGCACAGGGTCGTCAGACAATTGATTCATGGGTAGGGAGTGAGGGGGAGGTGACTTACAAAGAAATCGCTCTTGGCAGCAGATCAGATCAGTGGCCAATCAGATTGCTTCTGTGGCCCCCAGTCTCCATTAGCTTTCACCCAGACCCCAAGCTTGGAGAGCCCCAGCTATTTTCCAGAGGCCGCACAGCCCTCCTTTTTCCATTCCAATCTCCAGCCAAGCTAGCTCCACCCCTCTTCCCAGGGTGCCTTGTGCTCCCTGTAGCTCAGGATTAAGTGTTTCCAGCTACAGAGAAGGAGGAGGAGGAGCAGGAGGAGGAGGAGGAGGAGGAAGAGGAGGAGGCAGGGGAGGAGAAGAGAATAAGGAGGAGGAAAGGGAGGAGGAAGAACAGGAGGAGGAAGGGAAGAAAGAGGAGAAAGAGGAGGAGGAGGAATGAACCGCCCATCCAAGTACAAGACCAAAAACACCAAAGAAGGAGGATCAGAAAACAAAACCCCAATGGCCTAGCTATAACACTAATGACAGACACTTGGAATGGTATTCAGGACCTAGACATGAGCTCACACAACTCTAGCTACCTCATCTTTCACAAAGATGCCAGAAATAAACATTGAAAAACGGACAGCATCTTCAACAAATGGCTCAGGAAAAAGATATGAGCATGCAAAACAATTAAAATAAATCAGTTTTTCTCAACTTCTACAATAGTCAATGCCAAATAGATCAAAGACCTCATCATAACACTGGACACTGAAATTACTGGAGCAAAAGATCAACAGCATGTGTCAACATCCAGATATAATCAGTGACTTTCTTAATAAGGTTCAGTAGAACAGGAAATAAAACAACTGCAAATGGAATGTCATAAAACTACAAAGCTTCTGCACATTAACCTTTGTGTGTGACCAGTTATGAAACTCTGTAATTATCACTGTCTCTTGAAAAAGAAGCTTCTTTGCACAACACAAACCTCTAAGGAAAAGACAAAGACTCTCAGAGAAGTTACCCCCTGTGATGTCTTGGAAATTGCCCAGACACCCTGCAAGACAAAGAACTGTAATACAATTCAAGGAGCTTGAAGACCTTTTCTCAAAGACAGTCAAGATTGCCAGGCTTAGTGATACATGCCTTTCATCCCAGCACTCAGGAGGCAGATCTCTGTGAGATGGAGGCCAGTCTGGACTACTGTGGTCACCAGCTGTGGCTGCTCTCCTCTGGCTACAGTCTCTCTCCTGCTCTCTCTGTTCCTCCTATCATTTGTCTGGTCCAGACCTCAGGACTGGTGAGGAGTCTGCACCAGCGTCACCACATTCAGATGCAGGAAACTAGGTTCAGTGACACAGATCTGCCTTATTGCAGGAAAGTACGGTCTTATATAGGGGTAATAGTCCAATCATAACACAGCATATGGGATCCCTTATTAGCATGGCAGAGTAGTATCCTATTACAATCTAGCGGGCCAGATGCCGTATTAGCATGATAAGTTTCAGTTTCTCTAAGTTTTGGATTCCTGGAAACCATGTGAGTTACATAGTTTTCTCTCTGATAAGAAACAGGAAGCACTGCATTCCAGCATGATAGGTATGTAAGGCAAAAGGCAAAATGATATCAGTCCAGATACATCAAGGCAAAGTAGAATGGCTCAGGGGGTCATTGTATCAAGAGCTCCCTCCCTCAAGATGGTGAGCTTTCTTAAGAGCAGGTTGTGCCAACTCCATGCCAATCAGTGGGAGTCAAGATTCTTTGCCTCGGCATTGTTGTCCCCACCTCAAGGGTCACACAGCATTATAGACTGTGCCTGTCTTAGGTTGTCCCATCTTTTGGGATCTTACCCATCATTGACTACCAGCCCTCAAAGGGTGAGTCCCTTGGTATGGTCCAGCAGAGGGAGAGGCAGTATATCAAGCTTTGGCCCATGCAAAGGCCTCTTAAGGGGCTAAGGATTCAATAAAAGCCGATGGAGTAGGGTCGTCCCATCTGGGGTAACGATGGGGATTAGGGAGTGGCAAGTTCTAGGCATTGGCCTCACAGTCTGCCAACAGGAGTATATATCGCAAGGCATTTCCTGTGGCTCTGGCAGTCAGGCCATTGTCTCAGGTCTGTTGCATGGTTGTTCCGTAAAACTTTATACCATGCTCAAGCATATTTTTCATATCTCTATTATTATAGGTTGGTAAGGGCAAGGAACAGCAGGTCCTTGTCTATAGAGACATGTTTGTCCTTGGGGTTGGCAAAATCTGAGGAGATAGGATGTTGAAACAGAGTGGCAGCTAGAGAAATGTAGGTTTTGACAAAGTTAAGGAGACCCTTGACAGCACAGGGCCCAAAAATCAGGAGAAGGGTTAGCAAAACAAGGGGACCAATCAAGGCAGGAGTTAGCAGTAATGATGGCACACATAATAAGGAACATAGACAAGGGGTTTTCCTCTGGATTGAGGACTTAGCTTAGCTAATGTCTCTGTTTGTGGAGAGAGACGTTCGAGGTCTCCCCAGGTTGGTGGCTTTCGTGGTCTGCGACATTGGATCGGTCTCTCGGTGCTTGAGAGATGCACTGCTTCCTCCAGGGTCAGGGCTGCCATCTCCGGGGTCAGTGGTTGTGGAGGGAGGTTTTCCGTCGCAGGCAATTCTGATGTTCTGGGCTAGGATCCAGATGGGGGCTGGAACATTATCTGGAAAGACACAAGCATAGCCTCACCCTTGTGTTAATAATAGGTGTGGATCTTTCCATTCACTTGAGAGAGGGTCCTTCCATCTCAGCATGGGGGCAGGAGTGGGCTGAGTGAACTCCCCCCAATGCTTTATTGCTGGTGGGAG
>NW_008328101.1:96950-100659 GCF_000622305.1 Nannospalax galili
CGGGAGAAAGATGAAAACGAGCATGTAAGTCTCTAGCTTGTTGAATTAGGGTGGAGTCTAGGGTGGTGCTCGGGACCAGTTTGTTAATGGTGGCATTGCCCTCTGCCAGAAGCCCTGGGAGATTGGTATGAGAGCACAAGTGTTGAGTATACCAAGGGGTAGTGTGCTGCTCAAGTAATGAGGAGAGCAACAAATCAGGGGGAATCTGGCAGGGTCGGAAAGCTGCAAAAGCCAGATGTTGTAGAATCTGAACTACATAAGCACTTTCAGAAAAAATATTACAGGGAGTTGTAGGGAGATCCCGAAAGACCTGTAACACGACTGGGAGTTGTACAGATCCCTGGAAAGGGAAAACTTTATGTGAGGAGAGTTGTCCTTCCTGGTAAATTACATCACCAAATTTGCATTTACTAGAATCAGTAAAGATTAGGGGAGCCTTAGGAAGAGGGTTATGCTTTGGGAATGCCTGGGGAAATAGGGACAGGGGAAGCTGTCTTATTCCTTGAAGGAGTTTATGTTTAGGATAATGATTGTCATATTTCCCCTGATAGACTAGTAGGAGAGTTTGGAAGCCAGGGTTGTCAAGGAACAATGACTGGCACATGTGAAGTGGAAGGGGAGGAACCAACAATTCGGGTTCGTGGCCATACAGAAGGTGGGAGGTGTGGACAAGTTTAAGGGCTACCATAGCCCATGCCTCAGTAGCAGGGGTGACCTTGTGAAGATGACACCATGAAGAGTGGACCCATGTCAGGGGGCCCTGGTTCTGCCAGAAAGCTCCCAAAGCAGTGTTTTTAGTAGGAATAACTAGTGCTTGGATGGGCAACTTTGGCTGTATCCTATTTTCAAATGCTTGGGACAGGTGAGAATTGATTATTGTGACAACACATTGTGCCTCCAGAGAGACCTTGCGGGGAATGGAGACCATATCAGTACCCTGCAAGAGGTCAAAGAGCAGTGTAAGCTCTTCTATAGACATGGGTAAGAAGCCCCGTGTCCAATTGATGTTGCCACAGAGGGTCTGCACCTCTGAAAGTGTAATCTCATCTGGTAAGGTAAGAACAGGAGCTATGGGCTGGACGACATCTTAATTAGAGTGTCCCAAAAAGGTATAAGGGTCATGTAATTGTATTTTATCTGCTGCAATAGTAAGACCTAATACCTGGAGGTTTCTTCTCAGTTTGTGAAAATCTCCTTGTAAGATCTTAGGATCCTTTTGGGTGATAGGAATGTCATCCATATAATGTAAAATATAAACCTCAGTCAGCAAAGGTCTGCAGGCATGGGCCACATAATATTGGCAGAGAGTAGAACTGTTTTTCATGCCCTGAGGCAAAACCTTCCATTGATAGCGTTGAACTGGAAGGTTATGGTTAGTGGCAGGTATAGAGAAGGCAAAATAGGGCTTATCATCATCATGAACTGGAATGGAGAAGAAACAGTCCTTAATATCTATTACATTAATTGTGCATTATTTGGGGATAGCAGTAGGGTGAGGCAGTCCCAGTTGAAGAGTCCCTAAAGGCTTCATATGCTCATTAATAGCCCTTAAATCATGTAAAAGTCTCCATTTTCCTGATTTCTTTTGTATTACAAAAATGGGAGAATTATGAGGACAAAGGGAGAGCTAGATATGACCCAAGGATAATTGTTCCTGGACCAAAAAGACCAAGTGAGATAATTTATGTAAAGGAAGAGGCCACTGCGCCACCCACATGGGAGTTTTAGTGTCCCACGTTAGTTTGATGGGGGCCGGCTTGGGCAGTGGAGAAGTGGCCATTAGAATTGGGGGTGAGGGTGGGGGCATTACCTAATCACTGGACTACAATGCAGTCGTCATAAAAGGCTTTGTTATCTGTAGTTAAAACAGCTTCCATGTTGTGAAGGATATCTCTCCCCCACAAATTATGGGGAAGCCCTACGGCTAAGAGCAGTTTAACAGCTCCTGTGTTGCCACTCAGATCAGTCCAGATTACCAGACATTGGACCTGTTGGGTATTCTGTAAACCTTCAATTCCTTGTATAGGGGGGTCCAGGTTTGCAGTGCCAATGAGACAATACTTCCTCTTGTCTGATTACAGTAATATCGGCCCCTGTATCAATTAGGCCTTTAAACTTAAGGCCATCTAGGGAAAGTTGCATCCTAAGCTTATGCAAATCAATAGGTATCATCCATTGGACATGGGGGGTGTATTCCCTTACTTCCTCTCTTTGGGGCGGGGCTGAGAGGTGCCCTGTTGCCTGTTTAAAGGCACCTTTTTTATCGGTTTACTGTTGTGGGCTCTCCTCAGGCAAGCTGTGAAGACCCTGACCTGGATTGGGTCCCCTGCCGATTGGGGGGGCAAGAGGTGCGGAGTCAACACACAGACACTGGAGTTGGGTAGAAGCAAGAACTAGACAAGGTACTTCAGGCTTGTTTAATGAGGAGGGGGCAGGCCTTATACTTCCCTTTTCTCCGCCCCCAAGTCCCTTTAGTCAGCGCATCATTTTCTGATTGGTCCATGCCATGCAGTCTGTCAGCAGTCACTGGGCTTGCGAGCAGGGTACAGAGGCACGGGCTCCTTTTGGTGGGCTCCTTTAGGCTGGCTATTTGCAAACCAAGAAGTGAGGTGAATTCTCGCTGAATCCCAGGGCTCTGGGTCTGTGCCATCTTTGGAGGCCTTCTGCTACATTTCCACCCCTTTTCTTTAAAATTGACTGTCCAGCGAGAGCCTGTAGGCAGCTCTGCCTCAGGAGGACCCCAGGATTATGGATTGTGCCTGCCTTAAGTTGTCCTATTCGGGCATGAACTTTACCCATCAAGTATGGGCGAACATGTCCATGTCCTGGCTTAGGTTGATTCAGCCGAACAGGAGCTTACCCTTCATTGACTACCAGCCCTCCAAGGGGTATCATTCTGAGGGATCAGTCGAGGTGGGAAATTATCTGTAGGTGGCCTCACTTGGCCCACATTTGTGCAAGCCAAGTCTGTTGGGCTGCATAGGGTGGGTTGAAATAATCTAAACAGGAGCTTACCCTTCATTGACTACCAGCCCTCCAAGAGGTATCATTCTGGGGGATCAGTCGAGGTGGGAAATTATCTGTAGGTGGCCTCACTTGGCCCATATTTGTGCAAGCCAAGTCTGTTGGGCTGCATAGGGTGGGTTGAAATAATCTTTGTGTATTGCTCTGAGGGCCTGATGAGTGATTGAATTTTTTCTGACTGTGGGAATGAAGAACAAGGCATTTAAGAAATAGAAAGAGAAGAATAATTATGCCTGTCAGGAGTAGGTAAGTAATGATCCAAGATGGGCCAAAGAGTGCTTTTAGATTAGATGAGATTTTCTCTAAGAACCCTGAATTGACGTCCAGTGTGGGGGTGCGGATATAATTTTGAGCAATAATTTGATTAGTTAGTAATATAGAACAATTAATAAACTTTTGATTCCAGTGGCCGTGAATATAGTGCACAAGTTGTAGGCATGCTTCAGTAATATCTGTACTTTATAAGGGGTGAGACAAAGTGACCTAAAGTGAGGGTCACAAGCTAACAGAGCCATGTCTTTGGTAATTGCCAGCTCTCCACTTAAGAGATCAATCTGTTGTTGTAACACATTAATTGCCTGGTGAAGATGCTTATTGATAAGGGACTGAGTGTGATAAGTAGAGGAGGTTTTGGACACAGCCTCGTTGAGTGTCTCCACAGTAGTGGAGGATTGGGTGATAGCCA
>NW_008328101.1:101443-103685 GCF_000622305.1 Nannospalax galili
GGCTGAAGTGGCAAAAGGGAGGGATGGCATGGTTGGGCTTAGGGTGGCATCTCTGCCACAGTATAGGGAGCAGAAGGAAAAAGGGTGAAAGGGAGCATGTGCGTGGGCAGTTGGGGAGTGGTGGGCATAGAATGGCAGGGCAAAATAGGGGCGGAGGGGTGGTGGTCTCCTCCGCCTCCCCATTATTATTGTCCCCAGTGCAGTGAGGGCCGAGGTTACATTGGTGTTATTGAACATAGGGGAAAGGCCCTGGATTTGAAGCATGTAACCTGAGGAGGCACTGCCGGCATAATCTTGGATGGTCAGATTGAACAGCCCAATGCATGAGGATGCGTTGTTTGTAGTGAAGCATAGAGAGTTATTTAGGGGCCAGGAGCCATTGAGTGATTCCCAGGAAGTAACTGGGTCCATGGTGGGGAGGCCAAGCATAGAAATAGTTGAATACAGGGTGGGGTAGGCTGGGGAATGAATAAGGGCAAGAGTATAGGCAGGGAGGGGACCAAGTCCCAGAGGTCATGGGCCATGGCAGGGGCAGGGAAGAGCAAAACAATTATCCAGATAGCAGTGAGGCCTCTGGGTACTGGGGGGTCCCATTGGTCGGTTGCTGGTTTCACATCTCTCACTGGAACCCATACTGGCTTTGTTTCTGTCTGAGGAAACACACAAGCATAGCCTCACCCTCTTGTTAACAAGGAGGCAGGCAGTTGCCATTGACACATTATGGGGTCTTTCCATCTCACTACTGGCAGGGGTGTAGGCCTAGGTATGGTATACCAGTGTTTATAGGCCAGGCTCAACCCATTTTCCTCGAAGGACAGGAAATTAATGCTGAATAGAGTTTCAATTAGAGCCAGGTGCATGTCCCTTTTAGATTCAGGGGTAGCAAATTTTTGTAATGTTTCTTTGAGGGTCCTATTGGCCTGCTCCACAATGGCCTGTCCCTGTGGATTACAAGGGATGCTGAGGGAGTGGCTGATTTTCCATGTTGACAGGAATGATTGGAATTGTAGAGAGATGTAAGCTGGCCCATTATCAGTTTTTAGGGCCCATGGCACTCCCATTACCAGCATTGCTGATTTGACTGCCTTAATGGCGTGTGATTCACTGGTTTGAGCGATGGTGAAAAGAAAGGAGGAGTAGGTGTCAACAATGACATGGACATACTTAAGATTACCAAAGGAGTTACAATGGGTGATGTCAATTTGCCAAAGGGCATTAGGTAGGAGACCATGCGGGTTAACTCCATATCAATTAAGGGGGCCTAAGGGAGCAAGGGGTGCACATGTAATGCAAGATCTGCTCAGATGTTTGCATTGAGAGATAGGTCGGGTAGAAGGTGGAGTAAGGCTCTAGCTTGTTCCAGTAGGGGAATCTCTACAGACATAATAAGTTTATCTACTTTATCATTTCCCTTTGCCAAGATCCCAGGGAGCTTGGTGTGTGATCTTATGTGGGAGATGTTCCAGGGCCATTGTCTGTTATCTAAGATAATCTGGAGAGCTCTCATCATTCTAGTGATTGGATCCTTATGGCCTTTTACCCGAGCAAGGGGTAAAAGCAGAGCCTGAACCGCATACTGGCTGTCAGAGAATATATTGAGCGGCTCAGTCTGGCAGACTTGGAAGATTTTTAACAAGGCCAGGAGGTCCCCCAACTGGACAGAGCCAGGATTGGCTTGTACGTAACAGGTGTCATCCTTTCCCATGCGCTGAATGACAGTGCCATAATGGGCCTTATTGGCATCTGAGAAGGCTAGCGTGGCTAAAGGTAAGGGGTTTTTGCAGGGGAAAGTGTGTGGCTGAGTAGTGATTTCCAAACAGGCCAGGCTGGCCAGTTGCTTATCTGGGGGTGCGTGGTTATCCAACTCCCCCATGAACCCTGACATCATTAGTTGGAAAGCTAGAGAGTCTGCCCATAATGTTTGGGAATGCTTAAGAGGAAAGGACAGTACAATTTTGTCAGGTTCCTTTCTGAATATGTGCCTGGATGTTTTTCGGGCCTTAATTGCTATCTTGAAGGCAATATCACAGAGCTAAGCCTAGTTAGGTCCGAGGTAGCCAGGTGGATCCACACCAGGGGGTCTTACTGCCATAGAGCCCCCAAGACACCATTTTTAGTCCAGAGGATTAAGGCCAGTAATGGTTCTGCTGGATCATGACGTTGGAGTGACGCAGACCAGAGTATATGATCTATCTTATTAAGAAGATCCTTAGCTGACTGGGTGAGGGGGATCCTTGAAGTC
>NW_008328101.1:103925-108624 GCF_000622305.1 Nannospalax galili
GATTTTGGTTAAGGCCTTATTAACATATAATTAACAGATTGTGGGGCTATTTTTCATACCTTGTGGTAATAACTTCCATTGGTATCTCTTGACTGTTCTTTGAAAGTTGGGCTCCCATATTGTGAAGGCAAAGTGAGGTGTATCTTGTTTCTGCGAGGGGGATTTGGAAAAAACAATCTTGGATATCAAGTACTATGATACGATGGGATGGGGGGATAGCTGTAGGGTGTGGTAAGCCCACTTGTAGTGAGCCCATCTTTTCCATCTGGGCATTGACTGCTCTAAGATCTTGGAGGAGTCTGTATTTCCCTGATTTCTTTTTGATAACAAATATTGGGGTATTATGTTTACTGAGAGAGGGCTCGATGTGGCCAAGCCTCAATTGTTCAGCTACCAAATTTTTGAGGGCAGATAATTTAGGTTCTATTATAGGTCACTGGTCCACCCAAATGGCATCATTAGAGAGCCAGGTGATGGGGATCGGCTCGGGGGCCAAGATTGGAGTCGATCCCGGGTGGGCAGTGGCCATTAGGATTGGGGGTGTTTGGCAAGGTGTTGTCCTTTCCCTGATAGTCCCAAGTTATTGTGGAGCATGATATCATCATAAAAGGAATGGTCATCCATGGTAAGGACTGTGCCCATGTCCTCTAGAACGTCTCGGCTTCATCCCAAAAGTGTTCAGTATGTTTTGGTTTTACTTTCAACCCTCTGGTTTTAAGGAGCACCTTGAGTGCTGCTGTTTATGGTTCCCTGCATTGTGGTGGTAAATTGCCCATTGTGGGAGGGTCTCGGGAAGGGGAATTCACCACAAAAGTAGAAGATGAAGGTGACTACCAAGAGGGCACAAAGGAAGAAAAGAAGCACTGTGAGCCACTCGGATGTACACTGCCCCAACATGTAAAGGTGTATCAGATTCAAATGTCTTGTGCTCAGTGAGGGACTGCTGGAGGCCATGACACTTCCAGCTGTATGCTCACATGGTGTCTCCAGGACAGGCAACAGGGTGACCCGAAGCCTGGGCTCTGAGTTCAGGGTGGATCAGCCCTTATGTGAACTCACCGGGATGAGCCGAGAGGGGGGAGGTGCCAATGTGGGGTTCAGGACCATGTGGCAGGGTGCGCCTCCCTGATCTAACAAACTAGTCCAACAATAAAGACGAGAGACAGGGTGGAAGGGACAGTGGAGGGGGCTACTTGCTCACTCGAGCAGCCAAAGAAACAGACAAATCCAGGGGCCTACTTACTGAATGAACCGAGGTTCTGGGTGTCGCCAACACCGTGGGCAGGGGCCCCTGTTTGGGCTCCAAGTGTTGCGGGTTCTCCTCAGGCCAACTGTGAAGACCCTGACCTGAATCAGGTCCCCTGCTGATTGGGGGGGAGGCAAGAGGCGTGGAGTCAACACACAGACACCAGGAGTCAGGTAGAAGCAAGCACTAGGCGAGGTGCTGCAGGTTTGTTTAATGCAGGAGGGGGTAGGCCTTATATTTCCCTTTTCTCCACCCCCAAGTCCCTTTAGTCAGCGTACCATTTTCTGATTGGTCCGTGCCATACAGTCTGTCAGCAGTCACTGGTCTTGTGAGCAGGGTACAGAGGCATGGGCTCCTTTTGGCGGGCTATTTGTGGACCAAGAAGTGAAGTGAATTCTCGCTGACCTGGCTCCTTTTGGCCTCTTTCAAAATCTTATTAGGACAGGTAAGTGACCAATGTCCTTGTCCCCCGCAGGCCCAACATTTGCCTTTGTCCATCTCGGCCTCAGCAAGGGCCACAGCATGGGTCCAAGTGGTCCCCACATCTTGGCAGGCCAGAATCCATTCAGAGACATCCTTGTATCTAATGGGTCCTATGGCAAGGAGACACTCTGTAGAGCAGCCTTCACATGCAAGATCCTTGAGCAAGGCATCGGCAGCTCCCTGATGACTGATCTTTCTATTTATACTTTGTTGGCATCTCTCAACAAAATCAGAGAAAGACTCGCCTGGTTTTTGTATCAATGTGGTTAATTTGGTATCACCGCGAGTCAGCATACTTCGAAAAGCACAAAGCATACAAAGCTGTACTTGTTCAAAGTAGCAGGGAGGTCCCTGTGCCTGAGCTTGGTGGTCTCAAAATTGTCGCGTCCTACTAGAGCATCAATTCCAATGTTTTGGACGTTGGCATTTCTATTGCACTCTGCCTGTTGTTCACATTCATCTTGGTAAGCAGCTTTCCATAAAAGGAAATTGCCTCCCTTTAAGCAGGCATGGGCGATATTCTGCCGGTCATAGGGGGTATTGGCCGAATGACTGATTGTATCTAATAACTGACCAAACCAGGGGGAATGAATGCCATCATCAACTGCTGCCATACACAGCTTCTTTAAGGTATCATGAGAATACGGATTCCAGACATTGGGGTTCTGTTATCCCTGATTGACAGAAACTGGGAAGAAATGTGGAAGAATCTCCCATTGTATCATAGAAGAGGGGCCTAGGCAGGAGGAGCTTCCAGTACTCCTCTGGGAGGGAGGGGTAGATGGATTTGGGGGAAATTTCCTTAAAGCTAGTATAAGATGGCAGAGGGTAGCCACCGCCCTGTAATGGTGGAGCAGAGGCAGTCTTAACTTCTTGTTTTTCATCAAGGGAGCTCTCAACCCCAATTCCTCATTTTTTATATCATCATTAGCAGTTATTGTTTCATCAGAACAAGAATCCGTTAGCATCTTGTTGTTGTATTTGTTCATCTACCTCCTTTAATAGGAGATTGTCCTGTTCAGGGGCTTCAGGGGGAATTCCCCCGAAGGGAGGCCAGAATGGCTGTCACAATGGGGTAGGAAAACCAAATTCAGAACTAGAATAGTATCCACTTCAGCAAGGAAAATGGAGTGCACCATTTCTATGATGGTGTAGACAACCAATAACAATGTTACTGTCTGGAATCAGTAGAGAATGGTCCAACGTGGGGCTCTGAATGATGGAATTCACTGTGTGCACTTTAGCACAAAGCTACAGCTGTTGTCACATCAGTCCTGGTCAGTAGAAAACCATGTTGATGAGTTTATTCCTAAATTCTATGACTGCCACTATTGCCAGTTTGTTCATGGGCCCTTTGGAAGTGAAATGGATGGCGAGGGGATGAAGTTGATTAGTAAGAAATGGTTGTTCTATTACTTCTTTAATGAAATCTTGTTCTGAGTTCGTTTTTTTTTTTAAGAGCATTTACATGGGACATAATTATCTTAACATCTTTTGTCCAGTTGAAGTGTTTTATCCACTTGTGTTTCCACCAAATATCTTTCTACTCAGTTTTCCAAGTATGCTCCTGCAAGGTCTCTGAAACCAATGGTTGAGCTCATGAATCAGTAAATAATCACAATTCTGTGCATTTCTATTTCCAGGAAAAATGCATGATCATGAACGCTGCTTAAAATTATGATCACCGTGAAGACTTACCTTCACGATTTTCCTTCAGAAATGTGACAGAAACATACTAAAAAGGTGCAACTCTCCATTTGTGGCTCATAGCTGCATAGCATGTAAAATCATAGAGATGTAGGTACTAATGGTTCCCTGTAAACCATGTTAAGACACTGGAATACAGAATTAATATATAGTTGATGTGGAACAGGAAAACAATAATGCTGGCCCTGACATTTGAAAGAAAATTTCTTCTGGTGGTCCTTACGAACATGTAAGGTGATAAAGCATTTTCAATACTATTAACATTACACGAGTTCCTACTGATATGCTAATTAGCTTAAGTAAGAATACCAGAGCTGGCACCACAGCTGCAATTATATTCATGGATTGATTACATATAAAACAAATATGTCTACACAAATATATGGTTATATTTCCGTCAATATTCTGCACAGGGCAACTAGGACTGCTAAAGTGAGATGTTGAATCTCTCCCACCCCCCTGCATCTTTCAAATTCTGAATAGTGGCAATGTTCTTTACAGTCCCTCCAGGAATGCAGGGTGATTTGGGCTCACATTTTCTCTGAAACAGGAGCTTTGATCATTTCCATCCCGATTTTCCAACCACAAAAGCCCTCAGTTCACAAGCCAAGGGACCAATGTGAGGATTATGCCAAATTCTAAGAATATTTATACAAATTATGGACTCTGAAATAGCTGCAGGGTGAAATTAGGCACATTGTTAATCTGAGTCAGACTTTGGGTGCAACTCCATTGATGACATCAACTCCATATGCATTGTCATTAACTATAGGGAAACAAAACGGTCTGGATTCTGATAGAAACAATCCCTATTCAAAAACAGTATGACAAAAGTGACAAAAGCCTGAGTCTCTACTTTTCCCCAATGTACACATGACCAACTTAAAGGCTATAGTTGTATTTAGGGAAGAGAAATGGAAAAGTACTTGATGTTGTAGCATGATACATTAAAAAAAAAAAAAAAAAAAAAAAAAAAAAAAAAAAAACACTGTGGGAACTGGAGAGATGGGTCAACAGTTAAAAACACTGGCTGTTCCTCCAGAAGACGAGGGTTCAAGTCCCAGGAACCACTTGGCAGCCAGCAACTGCCCGTGACTCCAGTTCCAGGGGATCTGTCACCCTCTTATGATATCCACAGGCATGGCACAATACTAGTGCACTTACATATATGCAGGCAATACATGCATACACATAAAAGAAAAATAATTTTTTAAAAAAATAAAAACACTGTGCTATTTTTTAAGTGTAACTTGAGTTCCCAAT
>NW_008328101.1:109068-114126 GCF_000622305.1 Nannospalax galili
AGTGCTCAGTTGGTCGTAGTCATCTTATCAGAATAGATACTTTCCAGTATGAGTTCTCTGATGAAACATTAAAACTGACATACAACTCAAGGACTTCTCAGGTGCTTCACATTTGTAGGGTTTCTCTCACATATGAATTACATGATGTGCTCTATGATGAGATATATTTCTAAAGGACTTCTTACATACTTCCCATTTGTAGGGATTCTCTCCAATATGAATTCTCTTATGTCTTATAAGTTGAGTCACTGTAAAGAACTTGTCACATCCTTCATATCTGTAGGGTATCTCTCCAGTATGTATTCACTGATGTCCACTAAGACTTGACCACTGACCAAAGGACTTGCCACATTTTTCACATCTATAGGGTTTCTCTCCAGAAAGTATTTGCTGATGTACTCTAAGATATGACACATGACTAAAGGACTTGCCACAGTTTTCACATTTGTAGGGTTTTTCTCCAGCATGTATTTGCTGACGTTTTCTAAGACTTGACATTTTATTACAGGATTTTCCACATTCTTCATATCTGAAGGGTTTCTCTCCTGTATGCATTCAGTGATGTAATTGAAATGTTGATGTAAGAGTAAAGGCCTTGGTACAGTCTTCATATCTGTAGGGTTTTCTCAAGTACATATTCGTTGCTTTCTTCTAAGACTTGCCCATTCACTGAAGGACTTGCCACATTCTTCACATCTGTAGGGTTTCTCCCCAGTATGTATTCGCTGATGTCTTCTAAGATTTGACCATTTACTAAAGGATTTGCCACATTCTTCACATCTGTAGGGCTTCTCTCCAGTATGTATTCACTGATGTAATCTAAGATGTGAGATTTGACTAAAGGACTTGCTGCATTCTTCACATCTGTAGGGTTTTTGTCCATTATGTATTCAGTGATGTCTTATAAGACTTGACATTTGACTAAAGGACTTGCCACGTTCTTCATATCTGTAGGGCTTCTCTCCAGTATGTATTGGCTGATGTACCCTAAGATGTGACCTTTGACTAAAGGACTTGCCACATTCTTCACATCTGTACGGTTTCTCTCCAGTATGTATTCGCTGATGTAATCTAAGATGTGAGATTTGACGAAAGGACTTGCCGCATTCTTCACATCTGCAGGGCTTCTCTCCAGTATGTATTCGCTGATGTAATCCAAGGTATGACCTTTGACTAAAGGACTTGCCACATTCTTCACATCTGTACAGTTTCTCTCCAGTATGTATTTGTTTATGTCTTCTAAGATTTGAATATTTACTAAAGGACTTGCCACATTCTTCACATCTGAAGGGTTTCTCTCCAGTATGTATTCGCTGATGTAATCTAAGATGTGACCTTTGACTAAAGGACTTGCTGCATTCTTCACATCTGTAGGGTTTCTCTCCAGTATGTATTCGCTGATGTACTCTAAGATATGAGACATGACTAAAGGACTTGCTACATTCTTCACATCTGTAGAGTTTTTCTCCAGTATGTATTTGTTGATTTTTTCTAAGACTTGACATTTTATTAAATGATTTTCCACATTCTTCACATCTGAAGGGTTTCTCTATGGTATGCATTTGGTGATGTAATTGAAATTTTGACATATGAGTAAAGGCCTTGGTACATTCTTCACATTTGTAGGGTTTTTCTCCAGTTTTTATTCTCTGATGTCTTCTAGGATTTGACCATTCACTAAAGGACTTGCCACATTCTTCACATTTGTAGGGTTTCTCTCCAGTATGTATTCGCTGATGTGCTCTAAGACTTGACCATTTACTAAAGGATTTGCCACATTCTTCACATTTTTGGCATTTCTCTCCAGTATGACTCCCCTGATATAATTTGAAACGTGACATCAAAGTAAAGGACCTGTCACATTCCTCACATCTGTAGGGTTTCTCTACATTATACATGCTCTGATGTCTTCTAAGAGTTGAGCTCTCCAAGTAAAGGAAAAAAGAAGATAACATTTCAATATGGAGAATAAGGCTGAGACAATCTCACACAGATACATAAGGAACACATAACATGCATGAATACAATTTCCAACATTGAGAAACATTCAAATAAATAAAAATCTATGGAGTAAAGGAAGAAAGAGATGAAATTAAAACTAAAATGAGAAAATTCATTTGATAATAATAAACTAGAAAATATATGAAAAATACAGAAATACATGGATATACAGTCAAAAGAGATTGTTTAGAAAGTTGAAATAAGTATAAACAGAACTCTACATATAAGCCTAAGGGAACATAAGAAAAATATTTAGCAAAAAAAGAAAAAAGAAGAAGAGAAAAAATGAAAATCTATACTTAATCCTGTTAGGGAAAAATAACTCATTACAAAGGTAGGAAATCTGTAGTAATATCAGCTCTCTTCTCCAGAATATCCAGAGGAAAAACAGCATGAAATAATGTAAAAATACATATATCATACTGAAAGTGAGCATATTAACTAAAATAGACTTGCAAAAAAGGTATCTATTAAAATTGATGGAGGAAGAAGGTCATTTGAAGAAATATATTAACTCATGGCAGCCAGCCATCACTTCATAATTCATGGAAGCAAACACAATACACAGAGGAGAAACATACTCTCATTCATGGGAACAGAAGTGGGAAAAAAATTGAAAAGTGTAATTGAGGAACGCATTATGTCCCAGAAGGAATCCATCATTAGCAACACAGAAAACAATGTAAGGCCAATACTGATACTAATAAAGATTAATATTAATCAATGATTTTAAAATCCAGAACACCAGCAAAATCATACTGAATTAAAGAAAATGCACACACAATAACATTAAATGAAAACAGCCTCAAGTCACCACATAAAATATATAGTCAAGAAGTGTGGGTTTAAAGTGAGATTGAAGTAGCTCTTCTGTCCAAGAAACACACTTTACTGACAATGACACCCAGAAACCTAGAATTAATTATGGCAAACAAATGACCAGCTAAAAGAATATATATTTTCCCAAAATTTGTAGGAAAAAACACTCAAGATCTGAATTATTTCATAAATGAATAGGATTTCAATGATATCCACAGATTGTTACTTAGAGGAAGTAATAATGAAAAATTTTTCAGATTTCCATAGAAATTATTCTAGAAAAGATCACATTATGGGTTACAAGGCCAGCATAATCTAAAACAAATGATGTTAAAAACTGATTCAGGAGGCAGGGGCAGGCAGATCACTGAGTTCGAGGCCAATCTGGTCTCCATAGCGAATCCAGGTCAGCTGGAGCTACAGGGAGACCCTGTATCAAAACGATGAAAAAAATTGATTGAATTGCTTGTTTGTCCACTTACAGGAACAAACGTGACTGCTTGACTTTGAGTAAATCTTGGATCAAGCAGTTTGCCTTTTGGACTTAACCTTTAAAAGCTCCCATCCCCTCCCACCTAGTGGACCTTTCTCTAATTTGCCCAGAGACTGTAGTCACTGGTAAGGTGCCTTGTTAAGACACAATTACAGTGCCAATAACCTGGAAGGCTGGGGTAGGGTCCTCCAGAAGGCAGTATGTGCTTTGAATCAGCATCCTATGGTACTGTTTCTCCTAGAGCCAGGATTCATGGGTCCAGGAATCAAGGGATGTGAATGGGAATGATGTCACTCACTATCACCCCTAGTGACCCACTAGGAAAACTTTTCTTTCCTGTACCCAAGACTTTGTGCTCTGCTGGCTTAGAAGTTTTGATTCCAGAGAAGGGAGTGCTTCTGCTAGGAGACACAACAAACATTCCTTTGAACTGGAAGCTTTCCCCCTGGCCATTTGGGGCTTCTGATGCCCTTAGCTCAGCAGGCTGAGGAAGGAATAACAGTATTAGGAGGGGTGATTGACCCAGACTACCAGGGTGAAATTGGACTGGTTCTCCACAATAGAGGTAATGAAGATTATATTTGGAAGGCAGGGGATTACTTAAGGAGACTTTTAGTGTTACCATGTCCTGTGATTAAGGTCAATGGGAAACTGCAACAACCCAATCCAGGAAGGACAACAAATGGCCCAGACCCTTCAAGGATGAAAATATAGATCACTCCTCCAGAAAAAAAGCCAAGACATGCAGAGGTGCTTGCTGATGATCGAGGAAATAGAGAATGGGTAGTAGAGGAAGGCAGTTATAAATATCAACTTAGGCCATGTGACCAGTTGCAGAGACATGGATAGTAATTGACATGAGTGTTTTTGTCCTATTTGGTTAAGAATAGGCTTGTGCATATATACACATATGTTAAGCAGATACTTGTGTTGTTCTTTTTAGAATGTGTTAATTGAGGTAAGTGTTAAGTGGTTAAGTGTTGTGAACCTATATGATTATATTAGGTTATGAGATACTAAAGAGCTAAGCATTCCTCAAAGACCTTATCACCTACTCTAAGATACATAACACATTGGTCATTTTATGCTGGGATAATCATATCATGTTAGGTGAAATTATGACCTCAACATTGTTTTCATTTGAAAATTAAGCATAACATAGAGATGCTATTGGGTGTCAAGTTGACAAGGGGTGGACTTGTGATGGGTAATCCTGGGTACCAACTTGACTGGCTCTGGGATTAACTGAAATGAGAGAGACCTTCTTGAGTGGATCATCTGAAGCTGGAAGACACGCCCTAAATGTGGGTGTTTGCTTCTGATGGCAGCCCATATAAAAGGCCATGGCCCTTGCTTTTTGCAACTTGCCTCTGCTCTCACCGGTAAATTCATCTTGCTGGTGTAGACTGAAGACTAGCTGATCTTTTGGAATTCATCAGACCTTCAGCACTAGAGTGGGACTACTGAGACATCCAGTCTCATGGATTGAGCGACTACGGATTCTCAGCCTCTCCAGTGTGGTGCAGCCATTGTTGGACTACTCAGATTCTATCCTGTGAGCTAAACTGATAAATCTCTATACATATATATTCATTCTACCGGTTCTGTTTCTTTGGAGAACCCTGACTAATACACTCACTGATCCTTCACAAACCCAAACCTGTCAAGGTCAGCTCACACAGGTCCAGGCTGTCCCTCCAACGGCAGGTCTGTCCCTTTCCTTTCTCTGGACCTGTCCTGATAGG